>NW_003852402.1:22467993-22480662 GCF_000181295.1 Otolemur garnettii
AAAAAAAAAAAAAAAAAAAAAAATAGGAAGTGTCCATAAAAATTACCATGGTCAGGCCTTCAGTTGGATAGAAGGCACCATCTACTGTTGGTGTCAGTTTTTTTTTTTTTTTGAGACAGAGTTTCACTTTGTTGCCCTTGGTAGAATGCCATGGCATCACAACTCACAGCAACTCCAAACTCTTGGGCTTAAGTGATTCTCTTCCCTTAGCCTTCCAAATAGCTGGGACTACAGGCACCCACCACAATGCCTGGCTATTTTTAGAAACAGGGATCTCACTCTGGCTCAGACTGGTCTTGAACCTGTGAGCTCAGGCAATCTACCTCCTACAGCCTCCCAGAGTGCTTGTTAGTGAGAGTTTTTAGTGTGGGTTAGAGAGTCTATAGGAATTTGGAATGCTTTTGTGAGATCTTTAAACTATGACAGATTCTTTTCTCAAGTTGGCATGAGTTGCTCAGGTGAGAAGTCTCCTCAAATCCATTCCTCCCCTCTTCAAACTCTTCTAGCTCAGTTTGCTAGAAGTGTGTTACTTTCTCTAGAAATTGAGTTTTTAGCTTAGGAGAGAATTAATTGGAAAGGAATTCTTCCTAATTTTTATGTCTACTGTGGTCAGAGCAAAAGTTGACTGTCCTATCTATATATTCCAAATCCCTTGAATTCTTTCACATTCGAAAAAAACATTGAGACATGATTGCCTTTCTGGACACTACTCAGAGTACATTATTTGGGGTGGGGGTATCTTATAATAACAATTTTCTCATTGCTCATGGCTTTCCCCCCGCCATAGTCTATACTTAAACTGAATTGAAAAGTCATCAGCTAGGGATTAAGGAACAGTGTGCAGACTTAATGCCTCAACAAAATAAGGTGACAATCTACATCTATATACCACTCTTCTTCCATTTAGCGGCCAATATAAAACAATTTTGTATAATTTTTCAAAATGCTCCTTCATTCAAAATAGGAGCTAGCATCAGTTCAAATGCAAGCTTCCTTGTGTGAAGGACATAGGCAGCCACGCAATGTCTAACACAAATCCCTAACCTTTATCTGGTCTGATCACAGATATACTCAGGGACAACTGTCCTTCTGTACAGACATTACAAATCTTTCCTTTAGGGATATTTTTTCTAATAGAGATTGGAAAGGAGGCAACATGGATGATAGAGCAGGAACTGAACTATTTTTCATCAGTAAGTTATAAGTAGGTACAATTGACTTTTAGAGTTGTGACCCAGGAAAATGGGGTAAAGTCACAGAAGCAGGACTCAAGGTCTAGTGAGAACCACTCTAGAAGTTATAAAATCCCCAAATGAGCGCTCATTGAAAAGAGACAAAAGGCTCTTTATTAGGCATGCTATCTGCAACCAGATCAAACACACTTACAAATATTTTCTAAAACTCAGGGAGGGGATAAGAGCTTTGGAATTTGAGATAAGACTTTGCCATTTACTTAGCAAGTTATTTAATCTCTCTGAATTCCTTGGGTAAAATGAAGATCATAATACCTTCTATCCATAGGGTTGATGGGAGAATTAAATGCCATAACGTGTATATACACTCAATGTGTTGTCCTGAACATGGTAAGAGCTTAATAGATTTTAGCCATTATTACACTGAAAAGTATTTAGTGAAGAAGTAATTGTAGATATAAACTAAAAGCAGAATGTCTATAATGGTTCATCTAATACACATAAAACGGCAGGATGGTCTCTATAAAGTGTGCCGCCTTTATAGCTTCATTTTAATAAAGGTAAAATAGTTATAAGATAAATATTTATGAATTACTTAAAGGTAAGTTTCTATAAGATCACTCCTGACATTTCCTCTCAGTACTATATTTATGGAAATAAAACCTTGACACCTAAAAAACACAGGTGTTAGGGATCCCAATTCCCACACTGTTGAAAACTCATGTATAACTTCTCTTTTAAAAAAATTCAGAATATTACTGAGGTACACACATTTTGGTTACATAATTTGCTTTAGTGCATTTTAAGTCAAACTTATAAGCGTGTACTTCACCCAGAATTTGTGCATTGTACCAGGTAGGTGTGAATTAACCCAACACCTCCTCTTGGCTGCCACCTACATGAGTCCTATTAAGTTTTACTTCTATACAGGCACATAAATGTTGATCAACTACTTCCAATTCAGTATTGAGGGCATGTGGTAACCTTTGACTTCTCCAAAACTTAACTCCTAATTTCCTTCTATTGATTGGAAGCCCTACCAATAACAAAGTCTGTTAAGACATATTTTGTATGTTAAATATACTATAGACTGCATTTTTATAATAAAGTAAGCTAAAGAAAATAAAATGTTAGGTTAGGCACAATGGCTCATGCCTATAATTCTAGTACTCTGGGAGGCCAAGGTGAGAGGATCCCTAGAGCTTAGGAGTTCAAGACCAGCCTTAGCAAGAGTGAAGCTCTTAGGCAAGGCAATGATCTTATGTGTGTATGTGTTGTGGGGGTTGGGAGCTGTGTGGTAGAAAGGATGGACTGTCAGAGGAAGCCATCTTGCTTTCTAAAAGGGCCTCCATCCCCCATGTCAAATAGCTTGTCAAAAGTAGTAGTATTCCAGTGTGACACCACTTCTCTAAACTAAGCATCTAAAAATGAGAAAACTGAGTTTGGTTCAGCCTTACATACCACCAACAAAATCACCAACATCCTATAACATTCATCCTATAACACTCCACTGTAAGAGGAGTTAATCATTTTTTAAAATATACTTTAATCCATTTTCAGCAATATAGAGGGCACTTAGCTAACATTAACCTGGAAATTCCCTGTGATTCCAGGTAGAAAAATTATTATGTGTTGAACTTGGGTAGCCAACTGGTGGATTAGAAGCAGTCAGCACAGTCTGCTCCCATGGAGAAAATTGAAACAGGTAAGGAAGTATTCAGCTTTGGGTGGATTGTCAGGGACAGAGCATTAGGATTCAACTGAGAAGTTGCTGGAGGCACCAAAATCAAGTAGGGGCAACCAGCTTGTCTGGATTGGCAATCGCCAGTAGAGATGGCCATGCATGCGGAGGGACAGAAGAGAGAACCCCAGAACCCCATACTCCTGTAGACTTTGCAATCTCATCTGTAAAAGGGCCTTTTCATCCCTGGAGGCCTCTGTACTGACATGGGGAGTAGCCTAGAAAGTGTGCAGTGGCATTGCTCTGAGGAGGAAACAAAAAAAGATCCCATTGCCTTCCTGGCCCTGTGTGCTATGGCCAGTGATGTTCTGGGAGCCTAGAATGCTGCTTCTACCTAGGAACCACCTTCCTTGCTGTTGCCTCCTTTCACCACTGCCAGACCAAGGAGAGACTGGGGAAGCTAGGATCATGAGCCACCAAGCCAGTGCAGATGCTGCTGCCAGAACATCTTGGCAGGAGTAAATATACATGGCCATCCACCCTGCTAATGCAGTTGATGAGGATCTGGCCCCCACCATTGTCACCACTGCCACCAGGGGACCCAGGTGCCAGCAAATCCCCATACGCCACAATAGAGAAGGATCTGCCCTATCACTGCCTGAGCTTTCAGCAGTGATCTTGGGACAAGCCTTCCCCTCCTCACAAACATGCTCCAGCACCTTCATGGTCTGTGACAACCACAGAGAGATGCAGGACAGAAGTAGTATTATTGGCCAGCAGTGCATCTACCTGACTCCTGCCTGAACAGTCCATTGGAGCAGAACTCAAGGGTGTTATCCAAGGGACTGAAAAAAACTAGAGATTACCAAACATAGTCCACCACTACTGGCACTTGAACACCTTCCAAGGGGTCTGAGTTCCAAGTGACCCAAATTGTCAGCAATACTGCAGTGGGTACCTACCAGCACAAGCCAATAGGCAGTGTACCTCCCCCCACCACACATACACGCAGAGGTCAGCAGAATTCCCCGTAGAGAAGAACTGCAAAGTTATCAGTTTTGAGCTGAGAAAAGAGACTCCAGATGAGAAGGAATCAACATAACAAAACTATCAATATGAAAAAAAGAAACACGCTACTTTAACAGGTCCGAAGGATTAAACTAACTCTTCAGTGATAGACTTCTACCAAAAGGAAACTTCTGAAATGTCAGATATGGAATTCCAAATATGGATTGTATGTAAGCTTAATGGGATCAATATGAAAGTCAGAAACACAAAGAGATGCATGAATGAAAAATAGTTCACGACATAAAGAAGGAATTCACTAAAGAGATAGTTTTATGAAAAAAAGATAACAGAGCTCCTTAAAATGAAAGGGTCATTTAGGGAATTTCAAAATACAGTGGAAATTTTCAACAACAGATTAGATTTTAAAAAAAAAGAATTTTAGAGCTTGAACATAAGGCTTTCAAATTAACTCAGTCAAAAATAAAGAAAAGAGTAATCAAGAAACTCTCTGAGAAATTTGGAGTTTTGTGAAATGTAAAAACATAAGAACTGTAGGTATTTCTGAGGCAGAAGAAGAAAAAGCAAAAAGTATGAAGAGTGTCTTTGAGATATAATAAAAGAAGATTTCCCTGATCTTGCTAGAAACTCAGGCATTCAGATACAAGAAGGTCAATGGACTAGTGGAAGATTTATTAAAAATAGAGTATGACCAACACACATAGTCATCAGTCTAGCCAAAGTCTAAGTGAAGGAGAAACTCTTTTTAAGCTATAAGATAAAAGCGTTAAGTAGCTTATAATGGAAACCCATTAGACTAATAGAAGACTTCTCAGCAGAAATCTTAGCAACCAGAAGTGACTGGTATCTCATTTTTAGAATTTGTAAACAAGAATAACTGTCAGCCAAGAATTTTGTATCCAGCAAAACTAAGCTTCACAAATGAAGGAGAAATAAAGTCTTTTCCAGACAAGTAACCTCTAATGGTATCTGTCACCACTAGACCTCCCCCACAGGAAATGCTCAACAGAACTCTAAACACTGAAGACAACAGTCAGTGTGCACCAGTGTAAAAACACTCAAAAGTAAAAACTCTCAGGTCCTATAAAACAGTAGCACAAAGGAAATACAAAGCAAACAGGTAATATCAACATGATGACTGGAATAGTACCTCATTCATCACTATTAAAATTGAATATAATTGTTCTAAATGCTCAAATTATAAAATATAAATTGATGAAATGTATAACAAAACACAAATATCTGCTGTCTCCAGTATACCCATTTAACTCATAAAGAGTCCCATAGATGCAAGGTAAAGGGGGGAAATAAAATATTCAATGTAGGTTTGGCACCAGTAACTAAATGATTGGGGCTCTGGCCACATACACTGAGGCAGGCGGGTTCAAACCCAGCCTGGGACCACTAAAACAACAATGACAACTGCAACAAAAAATAGCCAGGCATTGTGATGGACACCTATAGTCCCAGCTACTTGGGAGGCTGAGGCAAGAGAATTACGTAAGCTCAAGAGTTAGAGCTTGCTCTGGGCTGTGGTGCCACGGCACTCTATTGAGGGCAACACAGTGAGACTCTGTTTCAGAAAAATATATATTCAATGCTAATAGAAACCAAAAGCAAGGAGTATTGATTCTAATACCAGATAAAATAGACTTTAAATCAACGACTGAAAAAAGACAAAGATGATCATTACATAATAGTAGACAGATTAATTCACTAAGAAAATATACCAGTTTTAAACATCAGAGCTCTGATTTGAACTTTAGCTAACAAATGCAAACAATGCAACCCTATCATTGTACCCTTACATTAATCTGAAATTTAAAAAAAATTACCAAAATAATGACAGCAATTATCTAACCCTTATATCATTTACAATTTGCCAGTCTTTGTTCTCTATTCCTACATAAATCAATTCATTTAATCATTTAATCCTTTTTTTTTTTTTTGGAGAAAGAGGCTCTCTCTGTCATCCTGGGTAGAGTGCTGTGGCCTTATAGCTCAGAGCAACCTCAAACTCCTGGGGGCAATCCTCCTGCCTCAGCCTCCTGAGTAGCTGGGACTACAGGCACTTGCCATGGCTCATTTTTCTATTTTTAATAGAGACAGAGTCTCACTCTTGATCAGTCTCACTCTAATCAGTCTCACTATAATTAGATCTAGTTCAAGATCTAATTATAGATCTTGAATGCTTATTCTTTTTTGAAAAAAAAAAAGAAAGAGAATAAGTTAAAAAATATGGTTCTGGGCTCAGCACCGATAGCACAGTGGTTATGGCACCAGCCACATACACTGAGGATGTTGGGTTCGAACATGGCCCAGGCCAGCTAACAATGACAACTGCAATAAAAAATAGCCAGGCATTGTGGTGAGCACCTATAGTCCCACTTGGGAGGCTGAGCCAAGAGAATCGCTTGAATCCAAGAGTTTGAGGTTGCTGTGAGCTTTGATGCTACAGCACTCTACCAAAGGTGATATAGTGAGACTATGTCTTAAAAAAAAAAAAAAGAAGAAGAAGAATAGGCGGTGCCTGTGACTCAAAGGGTTAGGGCAGTAGCCCCATATGCCAGAGATGGCGGGTTCAAACCCAGCCCCAGCCAAAAATAAAAAAATAAAAAGGGAAAAAAAAAGAAACAGATGCCTGGGAAATGCAGGAGCAATTAAAAAAAAAATATATATATATATATATGGTTCTGTCATTTAATACTCCTCAACATGTTCTTAACACATTGAACAATTACTCTTAATTTTTCCAAACTTGATGTAATGTTGAGGACTAGAGGTTTGGGCAGCATGCTTGATAGGATCAAATAACCCAAAGCATAATTAAATAAATCAACAATGATAACTAAATAATATCTCACAACATCTATATAAATTCCATAGGTTTTCCTTTCAGCACTATACTGCTCTCCAAATAGTGGAGAGTGCTATGGATTGTTCACTGGCATCCCCACATTCTCTTGCATCTCACAGACCTCCATAAAGGTGCCACCATTCTTTGTGTTCAGTATGACATCATCTCACAACATTATGTTACACCTTTTATGTCAGAAAGTTCCACCTCACTCTGCATCATATCACACATCCTATCTAATACATCCTTTTATGAAATACATGTTCTTGACCCCTTCAGTGTTGACAAATACAAGTTCTACATTTGACTTACGAGTTCTATATGTTGATCTGCTACACTGGTAGCCCACCAAAGTGCTATAGCAAACTAGCTAAAAGCTGTTGACTACCAGCATAGAATGCCACTCCATGGCATGGCATCTGAGCCCTCTGCAGCTAGGCCATTGCCTTGATCTTTAGCCTCTTCTTTCACTGCTCTTCTGTCCTCATAAGAAACTCTAGGCACATGGAGATGCCTGTTTTTGTTTTACACTCAATCATTATGCCTTCAAAATGTAGCTCACGTCACTCCTCTGCCAAGAATAAAACTCTCTGCCCTATATATACCTGTATAATTATATTTTCTGTACATTTCAAATGCAACTCAAAAGTTTTCCCCTCCAGGTAGACTCTTGTGGATCATATCTCTACTGTTCATTGACACTACTTGTAGTGGATTGAAAGGAAACCTGTGGAATAAGGTTGTCCTAGTACCTGTGAACGTTATCTTCATTGGACAAGAGTTTTTGTGATATAGGTAAATTATAGATCTTGAGACAAGATCATCCTGGATTATCTGGGTGGGCACCAAATCCAATGTCAACTGTCCTTATGAGAGGCACAAAGAGGAGAAAGAGATGAGAAGAAGAAAAGGCCTGTGAAGACAGAGGCAGAGATTGGAGTGATTTTGCCATAAGCCAAGAAGCACCAGGAGCCCCCAGAAGCTGGAAGAGGCAGGATAGTATTCTCTAGAGACTTTGGAAAAACTCATCTACTAACATGTAGACTTTAGGCTTCTAACATCAAGACCTGGGGAGAATTTGTTGGTTTAAGATGCAAATTTATAGCAAGACAGCCCTAGGAAAGCAGGCTTGTAAAATTACATGAGAAACATTGTTTTACAATCCATTGATGTGTTCATGGATATCGACTGTAGCCATTCAGGCTGCTGTAATAATAATATATGATAAACTGGTGGCTTAGAAACAACAGAAATTTATTTTTCATAGTTCTGGAGGTTGAGAAGTCTAAGAGAGTGAGAAATGGACAGATTCAGTGCCTGGTAAGGGCTTCTGGTTGGAAGATGGTGTGTCATGCAAGGCAGTTCTCTGGATTCTCTTTTCTAAGAGCACTAATCTCATTCCTTCAGGCCATACCACCTTCCAAAGGGCTCCAACTATTAGTAGAGATTGAGTGTCCCTAAACTGAACACCCACAATATTACATGCTCTAAAACCCAAACCTTTCGAGAGCTGACATGATGCTCAAAGGAAATGTTCATTGGAACCTTTTGGATTTCAGATTTCTAGATTAGGGATGCTTAATTTGTAAGCATAATGTGTGTATACCAAAATGCAGAGAAATAACAAAAAAAATCAGATGTCTGAAACACTTCAGGTCCCAGGTATTTCAGATAAAGAATATTCACTGAGTACCATCACCTTGGTAGTTAGGATCTCAACATATGCATTTTGGAAAAACACGAGCATTCAGCCCATTGTAGTGTCTATCCCTTGTAGTAGGGTGAATTTCCTCAAGGAGATGTGTCTTGGTCACATTTGACATCCTTCACCTAGGTTAGTATATTGCATATAGTTTATGTTTGTTAAGTGAAAAAATGAATAAATCAGAACTAAACGGTTCAATGTCCTGAGTGCAAAGTGTTAAAAAATAAAGATTATTTGGATTTCTGAAAGGTACTTGTTTATAAACGTTGGATGCCCCCTCCCCCTGTGTCAGTGTCGTCCTGAACACTCTGGCTCTTGCTGAGTTTTATTTAGCATCATATCAAATCAGAGGAAATTAGATGTTCATGCCTTTCCTTGCTTCCTGGGGTTTAACCTTCCTTTTGCAGACAGTCCTTCCTGGCAGTGCCTGTATGCACCCTAAATGTGCTGTATTCAACACCGTGGGAGACCAAGGTCTAGACAGCTATTCTGGGCTTCTGGGCTCCTCCTTCCCCCTTTCCCTTCTTTGTCTTTTCTTTTTTTAAGTGGAATGCTAATGTCCATCTCTGGCCCTAATTCAGTGTGGGGATGAATGTATACTCACTCTAATGTGTTTTTCCAGTTGTGTGATATTTTCACTGTATGACGAAAAGGTTTTTGAACCCACATTCTGAGAGCCCAGCCATGAGGTTTTATAATTAGGTTCCTCACCTGTTGACTCAAATTAACTCAGACTGACTCACCACTGTGGTGTTTGCTTAGATTTGATGCTTTCTAGATCCTCAAATGAAAACCCATTCAAAAAGCCAGATGCAAAGATGAATATAGTTCATATGTGAAGAAATGTGTTGATTGTTTATGATGAGGAAAGCATCTTACAGGCAGGGCAGGTGAGGGGGAGAAGGTGCAGCGTCCTCCTCCAGCTCTGCCTATGGTTTGCCAGTTTCACTGTGGGCTGTGCTTAGACCACCTCTCGGTTTTCTAGGTTGTCTATGAAACCATTTGGTGACTTATTTATTGAGCACTTACTAGAAGAACTAGCACTAGATTAAGTCCTAAGATCACAGAAATGAGCAGAGAAACAATTCCTGTAGCATTTACTTCTAGTGGGAAGAAACAGTGAAGAAATACAATGATTACCAAGGTGGCTATGAAGCTCCACCCTCTTCCAGTGAAGCTTTACGGCTCAGATAAGATAATGTGCATGAATGTGCTTTATAAATTGTGAAAATATAAAAAAAAAATTACTGACGATTCTCTATTCCTCTGTGGGTAGATGACTCAGATTCTTTGTTGATACTTTTGAAATGAATTCGTCAAAATAATATAAATATACACACATATGTATGCCATCGTTGTATCTGGCTTTTCAAATGGATGAAAATAAGGTTACGGAAAGCATCAAATCTAAGCAAATACCATGGAAAATGAGGTTATAGAAAGTATTAAATCTAAGCGATGTTGGTGAGTCAGTCTGAGCTAATTTGAGTCAACAGGTGAGAAAGATAATTATAAAATCTCATGGCTGGGCTCTCAGGGTTTGGGTTCAAGGCCCCTCTCATCATGCAGTGAAAATGTCACATAAATGGAAAAACACATTAGGGTGAGTATACATCCATCTCCACAATGAACGATAATTTATAAGAGGACAGAAGGAGAGAAGCCCAAACAAAACATTTCTTTTTCCTCGTAACAATATTACTCTGGACATGCAGCTTCTAATGGGATATATTAGGTTTCTTTAGTTTCTGTGATTGAGTCCCTGAAAAGAGCTGGTACCATCGTGTCCTGTTCTGTCCCTGCCTGGCTTAGTGAGAGCATGACACAACACCATGCTCACCCCTTCACTCAACTTACTTCCTTGTAAGTTTTTCACAAGGAAGTTTTTGATGTGCTTTGCCTAATTATGCTAAACTTAGCTAAAAATTAGGGCGGCGCCTGTGGCTCAAAGGAGTAGGACGCTGGCCCCATATGCAGGAGGTGGTGGGTTCAAACCCAGACCCAGCCAAAAACTGCAAAAAAAAAAAAAAATTCGTAGTCATTAATTTCTGAGAGATTCCCTTTTATTGATGGTAAGACAATGGGTGTAAAAGGTATAGGTAAAATTCTCCCATATGCAACATTAAAGAGAAATAATTTGGGCTGATGATTAATTTGGGAATTAGTATTTGAGGGGTGCCTGGCCACATATATGAAATAACTGGAAATATCAAAGAAAAACAGAATGGTAGAAACAATTCATAAATAAAACAAAACAATAACAAAGGATCCCATACATTGAACTATAAATAGTGCATGCAAGTTCGTGGTAATTTGTATATTGTGTACCCTGAAATTGGAGATGGAATGAGAGAGTGAAAAGCATTTGCCTGTGGAATCAGATAAAGGTACCTTTTTTCTTCCTTTGTCTGAAAATAATAATAGCTAACATGTACGCAATACCATGCTCACCCCTGCACTCAAACTCGCAACCCCTCTGTGAGGTAGGTATGATTGCAAATCATAAGATTAATTTTATGGTTAAATGAGAACATACAAAAGTCTACAAAAGCACAGTATAGGTTTTGCTAGATTTTTTGTTGGTGCATAATAAGTGTACACATTTATGACATACATGTGATATTTGGATACATGCCTACCACGTGTAATGATCAAATCAGGGTAACTGGGATATCCATTACCTCAAACATTTATCAATTTTTTTTATCTTGGGAATATTCCACATTTTCTCTTCTAGCTATTTTGAAATATTCAATAAATTATTGTTAATTATAGCTATCCCACTGTGCTATGGAAGAGTAGAATTTATTTCTTCCATATAACTGTGCTCATCTTCTCATCCCCCTTTCTCTCCCTTCTTAGCCTCTGGGAACCATCACTCTACTCTCTGGTTCCATGAGATTGACTCTTCTAGGTCCTGTCTGTAGGTGAGAACATGAGACATCTGTCTTTCTATGCCTGGCTTATGTCACTTCACATAATGTTCTCCAGTTCCATCCATGTTGCTGCAAATGAGAGAGTTTTATTCTCCTTTAGGGATGAATAATATTCCATCGTGCATGTCGCATTTTCTTTACCTGTTCATTGATAGACATTTAGGTTGATTTGCTCTTGTAAATAGTCCTGCAATAAAATGGGAGTGCAGGTATCTCGTTGATAGACTGCTTTCCTTTCTTTTGGGTAAATACCTACCTGTGGCATTGCTGTATCAGATGGTTGATCTACTTTTAGACTTTTGAGAAATCTCCATATTGTTTTTCCTGGTAGCTGTACTAATTTACATTTCTACCAACAATGTACTTATGTTCTCCTTACTCCACGTTCTTTTCTGCATTTAAGTTTCAGCTCTTAAGTAACAGCCATTTTAACTGGAATAACCTGATATCTCATTATGGCATTTACATTCATTTGATGATTAATGATGTTGAGCATTTTTCACATACCTGTATGTCTTTTGAGAAATGTCTATTCAGATCCTTTGTTCACTGTTTTATGGACTTATTTATGGTTTGTTGCTATTGAGTTGTTGGAATTTCTTATATATTCTGATTGTCAATTCCATGTCAGGTGGGTTTCACAAATTTTCTCCTATTATATAGGTTGTCATTTCACTCTGTTGACTGTTCTTTTTGCTGTGCAGAGGTTTTTGTGGCTTGATGGAATCCCATTTGTCAGTTTTTGCTTTTATTGACTGTGATTTTGATAATTTACCAATTCCAATGTCCTGAAACACTTTTCCAATGTTTGTTTCTGGTAGTCTGATAGTTCCAGGTATTACATTTAACTCTTTAATCTATTTGAGTTGATTTCTATATGTGGTGAAGGTCTAGTGTCATTGTTTTGTGTATGGATATCCAATTTTCCAGAATCATGTATTGAGGAGATAGTCTTTTCCCAATGTATGTTATTGGCACCGTTGTAAAAAATGAGTTGGCTATAAATGCATGGGTTTATTTCTGGGTTCTCTATGCTTTCCCATTGGTCTACAGATCTGTTTTTATGGGAGTAGCATGAATTTTTTTGGATTATATAGCTTCATAGTATATTTTGAAGTTAAGTAGTGTGATGCCTCCAGCTTTGTTCTTTCTACTCAGGATTGCTTTAGCTATTTGAAGTCTTTGGTAGTTCTTCTTTTTTTTTTATTGAATGGTAACTATGTACATTAATGCACTTCTGGGGTACAGTGTGGGGTTTTCACATGCAATCT
>NW_003852402.1:22483626-22583003 GCF_000181295.1 Otolemur garnettii
ATTAAGTTGTTGACTTCCTCTTTTTCTGTTCTCTTGAGGAAGGCTTGTAATGCTATAAATTTCCCTCTTAGGACTGCCTTTGCAGTATCCCAGAGGTTGTCTTTGGTAGTTCTTCACGAATTTTAGGATTGTTAAAAATATGTTTGTGTGAAATATCATTCGTATTTCATTAGGGATTCCATTAAATCTATAGCTCACTTTGGGTAAAATGGACATTTTAAGAATATTAATTCTGCTAATCCATAAACACAGGATATTTTTCAATTTTTTTGTGTGTATGTGTACTCCTCAATTTCCATCAGCAATGGCTGTGGTTTTAATCGTACAGATCTTTCACTTATTTTCCTCCCAAAGTGCTAGGTTTATAGGTGTGAGCCACTGCACCCAGGCTTTGTTGAGAATTTTTGCATCTGTGTTTATATATGTATATGTATATGATATTGTTCTGTACAAGTATCTTTTTCTGGTTTTGTAACAGGGTAGTGTTCTCATAGAATGAATTTGAAAATATTCACTCTTCAATTTTTTAAAGAGTTTGAATAGAATTAGTATTAATTCTTCTTTAACTATTTGGTAGAATGAAGCAGTGAAGCTGTTAGGTACTGGACTTTTCTTTAATAGGAGACTTTGCATAACTACTTCAATCTTTTTAATTTGTTATTGGCCAGTTCAGATTTTCTTTTTCTTCATGATTCAATGTTGATCAATTGCATGTGTTTGGCAATTTATCCATTCCTTCTGACTTTTTCAGTATGCTGGTGTATAGTTGTCCATAATATTCCCTAACAATATTTTGCACTTCTGTAGTATCAGTAGGAATGTCTTTTGTCTCTGATTTTATTTATTTGAGTCTTCTCTCTTTTGTTTATAGTCTAGCTTTAGGTCTGTTGATTTTGTTTATCTTTTCAATTTTTTTTATCCATTGACCTTTTTTTTATTATTTTTTGTCTGTATTACATTTATTTATGTTTTGATCATTTATTGTCTTCTCATTCTGGATTTGGTTTGTTCTTGCTTGTCTAGTTCCTTCAGCTGCATTGTTAGGTTGTTTACTTGAAGTCTTTCTACTTTTGTGATGTAGTCATTTATTACTGTAAATTTCCCTCTTAGTACTGCTTTTGCTGCATCTCATAGCTTTTGGTATACTGTGTTTCCATTATTTTTGTCTCAAGAAATTTTTTTAATTCCCATTTTAATTTCTTAATTGTTCACAGGTATGTTACTGAATTCCCATGAATTTGTACAGTTTCCAGCATTCCTTCTATTAGTAATTTCTTATGAGTTTTATCCCATTGTGGTCAGAAATGCTATTTGACATGATTTTGATTTTTTAAAATTTGTTAAAAATTTGTTTCGTGACCTAACATGTGGTCTGTCCTGAAAAATGTACTATTGGGGGGGGGGGAAGAATATTGTGCAGCTGTTGGATAAAATATCCTGTGAGTGTCTGTTAGATTCATTTTGTCTCAGGTAGAGTTTAATTCTAATGTTGCTTTGTTGATTTTCTGTCTGTGTATCTGTTGAATGATGAAAGTAGGGTATTAAAGTTCCCTGCTAGTATTGCAGTCAATCTCTCCCTCTAAGTTTGATAATATTTGTTTAATATAGTTGAGTGCTACATTGCTGAGTTTATACACACGTATATTTACAATTGTGTATTCTTTTTCTGTACTGACCACTTTGTGATTACAATATAGCATTCTGTTTTCTTTTTATTTATTATCTTTATGTACAGTTCATCTTATTTGATATAAATATAGCTACTCCTATTCTTTTTTAAAATTTTCATTTGTGTGAAATATATTTTTCCATTCCTTCACTTTCAGTTTGTGCATGTCTGTATAGGTGAAGTGAGCTTCTTGTATGGAGCATATAATTGGGTCTTTTAAAAATTATTTACTTTGTGTCTTTTAACTGAGAGTTTAATCCATTTATATTCAAGGTTATTAATCATAGGTAAAGGTCTACTTTTTCATTTTGTTTCTTGTTTTGTTACTTGTTTGTTTTGTAAATCATTTCTTCCTTTTTTTCCTCTTTTCATGTCTTGTGGCTAAGTGATTTTCTTTAGTAGTGTGTTTTAATTCTATGCTATTTAATTTTTAGGATATCTAGTATGAGTTTTTGCTTTGTTAGCACTTCATCTGTACTTTGGCTTTTTGATGTTTGAATTTGCATACTTTTATATTGCCTCTCTCTTAACCAATTGTTGTAATTATTATTATTTTAATAGTTTTGTCTTTTAGTTATCATACTTAAAATATAAGTGGTTTCTTACCACAATTTTAACATTAGAGCAGTGATTTTCAACCATTGTCACACTAAACACTGGTGTGCCATAAAAATATTTTCAGTGTGCTGTGAAAATTTAAAAGATCATTAATTAAATTATTTTGAAAAAAGTTCAAAGCACAGTAAATATATTCTTTTCATTTTACTTTTTTTTAAATCAACATAATTTAAGTGTGCTATGGAAGTTTAGCTGTAGGTTCAAGTGTGCCATGAGATTAAAAAGGCTGAAAAACACTACATTATTCTGATTTTGTCTATTTTCTTTTAAAAGTGAGTGTAATGCCCTCAGATATTTTATTATTACATGTTAGCACCTATTCCTTTTAGATTGAAGAATTTCCTTTAGCATTTATTTAAGATGTGTCTGGTATTAGTGAATTCCCCCAGCTTTTGTTTTTCTGGAAATGTCTTTATCTTTCCTTTGCATTTGAAAGACTTAGTCACAGGATTTAGGCCTATTGTTTCTTCTGGTTCTGGGAGGACTTGTAGTGAGCTCTAAAGGTAAAATACTACATGGAAACTCACTCATTGAAGGTGTAAGTGGGCATCAGAACTTAGTATCAATCTTTTGGCTATTTCTGTTTCAGGGGAAAATTCTATAGTTGCATCTGGGATTGGTGGAAAATTCAAAGATTTGGCCTCTGTTGTGGATTGTGCCCCTTGCAGCCCTGTGTCTCTTCAACATGGTGTCCCTGCTCATCAAAGTGAAAGTTCCTGCCATGTTCTGCATGCCAGTTGATGTGATCAGTGTCCTGTTTTGTGTCCCTAATTCATTCCTGATGGGTTATCCCTCCTGGCACTTCTGTTTCTTGTGAGATAGGAGTGGGCTTCCCACAGAGATTCTGAGATTGGTGGGGTGATGAAACATCCACCTTCAATTTCCTCCTCTCCCTGAGAAACTGTGGTTCTAGGGAAATTCTTTGCATGGAATCATGCCAGGATAGGGGTGGGGGCAGTGCAGTCTGAAGTGACTATCTTTTACCACTAATTGCTTCTCTCTATCCTGTGGGCCCAGTGGGTTTCTCTACCTCTCCCCTGAGTTCTGATGAATTCAGAGTGGAATTCTTATCTTTGAATAGTTTCTGATTGTATTTTTGTAGGGGGATCTTCTATTGTGCCATCTTGCTGATTTTATTTCTAGAATAGATTGATTTTGTTTAAATATTATCATTACAATTTTTAAATATAGAACTCCGCTTAAACTTAGGTCTGCCACTTCTTAGCTGTGTGATTTTCTTTTTAGGGCCAGATGCTCAATCTTTATAAGCCTCAGTTATATCTTCATCATAAAGTTGTCATGACTACTAAAGAAGTTAACACAGATAAAGAACCTAGAATAATTTCTGGAGCATAGAAGGCAATTAACAGAAGTTAGATTCCCCAACATTAATTTAAGCATGATGACTAGAGAATTTATTTTCCCATAGTCTAGAGCAGTACTATCTGATAGAAATATAAGGTGAACCGCATACATAATTTAAAATTTGTAGCATCCACATGTAAAAAGTAAAAATGATCAAATGCAGTTCATTTGAATAGTATATTTTATGTAACTCAATTTGTAGAAAGTATTGTTTCAATGTAAATTAATATAAAATCACTGATAACACATTTTACATTTTTTATTCTAACTTTCTGAAATCTGGTTTACATTCTCCATTTCTAGCACCTCTCAATTTTGACAGTAAGTTTTCATCAGAAATGCTTGATCAGTGTTTAGATTTCATAAGGTTAAAGGTCACATATAAAGTTGTTCCTTAAAGTTTTCTGATAGCTGAATTGAGTATCAGTTCTTTAATTTAGTAATTTTTGTTCCCTGATTTTTTTTCCAGTTACACTAGCCATGTTTCATGTGTACCTCACTATGTAAACAGCCAAGACTAAGAGTAAGCCAAGACTAAAAAAAGAGTAAGCCAAGACTAAAAAAAAAAACCTAGAGAGTATTGGAGATATGTGAGAAGCAGCTAATTCAGGGAAGGCAGCAGGAGCTGCTCTCTGGGACAGTGGTGAGATGTTACTTGAAATACTAATCAGTCTTTATCTCTTCTTACACTAACTGGTGGGTGGAATTCAAAAAGGAAGATAGTTAAGAGAAAGAGTTTCTAGCTGGGACAAATGAAAAGAACTGCAATGTGAAAGAAAGGCGCCTCAAGGGGCCATAGTAATCCTAGGTAAATACATGATAGCTATAATCACAGGGCAGCAATGTAAATATTTGACATCAAAAAGGCACTGTGATTTGGGGTAATAATGTTCAGTGCTTTTGTTTGACCCAAAAAAGCCTAATATTAATAAACTTTTACAGTAAGTATGAGGCTTAATGGACAAAGGAAACAAAGGTAGTCTCACCCACTGATCCCTTTAAAATTAAAAAAGGAAGACAGATACCAGTTCTGTATATAGCAGGTCAGAGAATATACTCCACTGCACATAACCAACATCCAGGAGATCAAATTACAATTCTTCACTTAGACATTTTTATGACAACTTTAGAAAAAAGTCATTTACACATATGTAAATAATTTCTTCCTGAGTTGAATACATAGGTTTATGTGAGCTTTCCCCCATCTGTTATCATTTTAGGTAGACTTTTTCTTAAATGCTGAAGTCACTCCAGCTCAAAATCTGGCTGAGGTGCAGGCCAGGCGCCATGATTTGCATAAGACCAAGCATATACTTACTGGCAGAGCTGAGACTGGAACTCAGAACTTCTGAGTCTCTTACTTATCCCAGGCTTCTCCCAGTAGAGAAAACTCATGCTTTCTACAGTTAAATGTAGTATGTGTACATATAAAGATAGGTCAAAATCTGAAATTACTACCAGAATAGATAGGAAATTTATGTTTACAAAAAGTATCTTATGAATATGTACTCCCAAGTTATTCTGAATATGTCTTTTAGAAATATGACTGCAATTTAAAAGTCCTCATATATTACCATTAATATGTAATGACTTTATAATCTATTTTAATTAGGATAGTACGGGGTGCAGTAGAAAGTGATTATTCTCTATCAGTCACTAATTGGGCAATCTCTCTGAAACTCTTTCCTCACATTTTATATATATTCCTAAAAGTGTTCTTTTTAATTTTTTCTATAGTATTTATCACTTTCCAACACAGTGTATAATTTGCTTATTTGTTACTTTTTTGACTATTTTCTCTATGTCCTTCAGCTAAAAGTTAAGCTCTACTGGAGCGGTTATTTTCTGAATGCCTGTGAATAAGCAATATGCATGCGAATTACTTAATCTGTATTCAGATTTCATAAAATTAACAATTGAAAGGGTATAGTAATACACACAAATTATTCCAAACATACTCGGGGAAATATTTGCCAATTTGATGAAATAGTGAGGTTTACAAAAATAGTTGGAATTAGAGAACAACTTTGCTTTTTGGGAGCCACCTGGTACTGTGTAGAGGAAATAAGGGACCGTGGAAGACCTGGGTGGTGTAGACAAGCTTCTGTCTCTTTCTTTTCTAGGGAATCCTGGACTACGTGGCAGGCTAGCAGAGGGCTAGTTATCATCTTCAGCTCAGAGATGACAGGACTTGAAAAAGTGGGGAAGAAACCATTACACGTGTTGGAAGCTAGGAGACCAGAAACAGTTGGAGGAGAGGGGTTAGGCATCTAGAGAGAAGGAGGCTCCAAGCTGCAGTGGTGTGTGAGAGATGTAAGAGAGGAAAGAAGATTAAAAAGAGGTATTTTAAGATCTAGGGCTCTGGGTTACAAATGGAAATCTTTTTAATTTTATTTGAGAGACGAATGATTAGAATTCCTATTTAATTACTTTGCAGAGTTGTTTTCCATATGGAAATTGGAAAGCATATCTGCAAGAATGAGGTTTTGAGGGTCAAACTATTCTCCACCATCTCACCTCTTCAGAGGTGACCTGAAGTACCAGAGGTACCTGCTTCATAACGATGACCTCAGAAATACCCTACTAGCTATGTACTTAGAATACTTAATAGTAATTGCTTGTTTGCAATTGTGTATGTGAGCTATTTTCAGCGTGTTGTGTCTCTTTTATCTTCACATTCTCAAGAACAGGCACGAGTTCTTTCACGGGTCTGAAACATTCTATATATATGGTGTTTCCCCGAAAATAAGACCTACCCAAAAAATAAGCTCTAGCAGGATTTCTATGCATTTGTTAAATATAAGCCCTACCCTAATAATAAGACCTAGTTATGGGCATGGCTATGCAACCCCCCCATGCATTTTGGCATGGAGTGGTAAGGAAGACTGGAATATGTTTTATCTGCCACAGCTCCTTTCTCCGAGCCATTGGCACTTGTGCAGGTGCACGTGTGGTAACTGCAGTCGCAGGTATCCTATTGCGCACATGCGAATGGCTAGGGGAAAGGAGTTCACACATCACTAGCGTCAGCCCCACCAACAAGGTTGACTCCTCCTGTCAGGTTCCAGAAGAAGATGACTTAACCGTATTTAAGTAAATGTAGATTGTTGTATTATACTTAATAAAAATAAGACATCCCCTGAAAATAAGCCCTAGTGTGTCTTCTTGAGAAAAAATAAATATAAGCCAGTGTCTTATTTTGGGGGAAACACGGTACCATACTTGTCTGGTAAATGAAGGAATGAATTCATGAATGAATGAGAATGACAAGCACTAATGTAATAAGTGAACATTCCCTTCTGCATCCTCAATCCAGTTAAAGCCAAATTGTAATATGTTGAATTTCTTCCACCATTTTCCTATATCTGTATAGTTTGCTTAGGTTCCTTAATTCACATTTGCCATCAACAGATATTCACTGAACTTCTACTCTGCCCTGTCTGTGTGATAGATGCAAGAGGTATGCAGTGCAAGAGAGAGTTGCTCCTCTAAGAGACTTTGCATTCCTGAGAGAGCTCAGATGAGGAAAAGCATCTTCAGGGCAGTACTGTAATTGTCATGATGGAGTGAAGAAAGAGGACTTATGGATCCCGAGGGAATTGGGGGAGGCAACTCCAAGGAGATAGTCTCTAATCTGAGATTTGAAGATGGTATAAGAGTTTGACATTTAAGAGGAGGGACAATTCTTACACGGAGACCAGTGTACATAAAATATGAAGCCTGAGCCTGCAGGGAACATTATGGAGCTGCAAGATGTCATATTTGGCAGTCGCCAACTTAGAAGTGAAAAGTAGCAGGAGATAAGGCTTGGACTGATCGAGGGGAGACCATATACATTTTCAATACAATAAGGGCCTCTTCTCTTGCAGAGCAACCAGACAGGTCTGGACATCTTTCTAGGAGCAATATAGGCAAACATATATACTGCATGGTCAAATGTAAATGTATTATGTAACAGTGCACTCAAACATACAGCAGACCTTGTGATTCACTAAGAGATTTGCAAGTTTTGTTCTTTCCAATCTTCTAAATTTAAATGAAATTCCAGTCCTCTGCTAGAACATTATAGAACTAAGCAGACTTCTGTATTTTTATACATGGACCCTCTAAGAATAGTTAGATATTTCTGAAGTCAAAAATAAATTCAGCCTGATGATGTAAGTCAGACTCCCATCTTTAAAATTCTGTATAAGATCAAAGTTCAGGAAGAAACTGATTGATTTAATTTTTTCTTACTACTGGTAACCATAGAGGTATTTGTACTGTGAAAGCATCCTCTTATGAAGCAGAAATGAGATCGTCTTGTTGCTTCTTTTAATCTCAGAGCGTTGACTGTGCTGTATCATTTTCCTGTTTGGAGGGTCACTTTTCAACACAGGAGCATCGCTGTATGAGAGACCTCCTTCTTTGGAAATACAAAAATAGCATAACTTCCTATTATATCTCAATTTCATTATAGGACAATTTTAGACTGACCCAGGCTGTGTGATTCACTAATGTCCAATCATCATATGCAGTGAGGTAGCAGTACAAAGAAGCAGCCTTTCTTTCAACTGGAAAAATTGCAGACAAATGTTTATTTTATGAGGATGTGCCCTCTTCTCCCCCCATTGAGCTTATAGCATATAACTAATGCTGGCTAAATTGTAGCACTAAAGGCAATATCCAGAAACCATTCACATTTCCTGAATTTTATTATTTACTGTGGGTACATGGATCATACTGTTTCTTGCATCCACATTTCATAGATAATTGCATCTTTATAAATTCCTATGCCACCAAAATGGTTATGCATTTAAGTTGCGCCCCTCTCCCACCAAGGAAAATTATGTGAAATGGTTCACCTTTAGAGCCAGCACACTCAAGAATAGCCTGGAAACACTCTGCCAAATGTCTCTGATCTGGATGAAAGGCTGCTCCAATAGCTCTATTATTATTCTTATAACCCCACATATCTGCCCTGTTATTGAGGCTCTCAGTGTTTACTGCTTAGTTTTGCAATTATTGTTTAGAGCTCATTTTACCTTTAAACTCATCATCTTGCAAAGGTTAGGAATCACATCTGAAGATTTTCTTCCCTTACTTTCCCAAAATACAACTGGTTTTATCAGAAGTGCACACTAACGATGCTTTTCATGTTTTGAATGCTTACTATGTGCCAAGCTCTGTACGCATGTTATCTCTTTGTCATTCTTGCCACAATACTGTGAGGTAGTCATTCTTAAATCCGTTTTAGAGATGATGAAATGGAGGCTCATGGAAAGGCAGCAACTTGCTGGAGCCTGTAAAGCTAACAGGTTTAGGGACTAGGATGGAAAACCAGTCACCCAGAACTGTTTACCCTGCCTCTACATGGCCTTTCACAGGGTGAGGAGCACAGAACAAATAATGAGGGCTAGCTAAGTTCTTGAAATTCACCTAGGCAACTTTTAAAATAGGGACAAATGTTGCCTCTGAAAAATAGTAGAATGATTCAGTGTTGGAGCATTGAGTCCATTAATATTTCCTTGACATGCAATAATTTAGAAAATCCAGACACAGGGTTGTATTGTGGAAGACCAATTCAATCTTTGCTTAATTTTTGCAACACTTCAGTGTGATGTCTTTTCTGGAGAAGGTTGGAAAGAGCTGGGCAAGAGAAAGCAGAAAGGCAATAGGCTGGCTACTGAGAGTTTGATCCCTTGCTAAACATCTTATAGTGGGGACACCCAGCCTCTTCCATCAAACGAGTGATCAAGTTAGAAGGACAGCAGAACTGGCTTCATGAAGGGCACATGACCAGTGTAGTCACTTAGGATCCCACATTCAGATGGGGCCTTAAGCTTTGGTGCTTGATGTTCATTGGTCACCATCTTAAAATTCTTAATACAGTAGCACCTCTATAGCTAACCACTTCCCTACATTGACCAACTCCTTAAGTTGACCTGATTTTCATAGACCAGACATGCACCACATGTACATATCAGTTCAGTAGGCCTAGTTCCTTCTGTTGACCACCTCCATATGTTGACCAGTTTGTTATAGTCTTTTGTGTGGTCAACTTATGGAGGCTTTAATGTGATTGTGCCTTTGAGTTTGTGTGTAGTAAGTAAAGTCTAATAACAGTGGAGCAAGTGCTGGGGCTTGGGACCTTCGCTCCCTGGACAGAAGCTTACCTACTGCTCCTCTACCCTGAGGATGGGGCTGTGGGAGCTTCTGTTAGACACAGGGAAGGTCAGGATCCAAAGTACACCTCTGTGCTCTATGTGCTGACTTAGAAATGGGCCCCAGTACCTGTGCATGGGTGCATGGGTCTTGCGAGTATTGCCATGATCAGGAAAAGGTGAAGTTAAATATCAATTTAAGAGAGTACCATGAAAGCTACAAAAGGGAGGTGAAAGCTTCTTGCCTGACTTTTGTTCAAGGTACCTCACACTTTTATTCTGTATCAGGCCCAACAAAGTTATGTTGCTGTCTCTGAAGAACAATTCATATTCTTTGGAGAAAAATATATGACTGCCAATTTTTCCCAAATGGCTCATTTCTTCACTTGTCAGTCCATGAAGTGATCGAAATTGGCGAGATGACCATCAATCCTTATTTTTTCTACTGAGATCATTTACAGAAAGTTCTTGTATCTCCCAGCTTCTCTTGTAGTTAGGTTCTGGCTGGTAAAATGTGAGTTCAAGTGTGGCCAGGTCATGACAAGTCCCACATGACACTTCTCATTCTGTCTTTTCACTCAAGGATTGGTTGGGTGCAAAGCATCCAGCAAAGGACTTCAAAGAACCCCAGAGGATGGGGTTGAGACAAGTCAGAAGGAGAGGGGATCTCCAGATCACCACCAGATGGCTGCTCACCACACATGTGTAAGAAACACACACTCATAGTGTCAAACCACTGAGAATCTGTAGTTTGTTACAGAAGTAGTGTTAATTAACTTCATCAATATTTTCACAAATAAATCAGTATTTTCACAATATTTTTCATCTGTAGGGTATGTAAACTACAGTGCTCAAACTGAATTTAATGAACACGATTTTGTAATTAAAGCTTTTGTGGAAAAAAGCCATGTATATTTGTCTATAAATTGTCCATGGCTGCTGTCATACTATAATGGCAGAGTTAGTGGCAAACACCGTATATGTCTCACAAATTTAAAATATTTTCTATCTGTTTCTTTATAGAAATAGCTCATAAATTACTGGTCTTATCCATCACTGAAGAGATGGTCACATTGACTTTCATCAAATGCTTCTATTCAGATTTGGATAAGAATTTTTAAGACAAACAATAATACATTCTGGGCAATTTTCTTTTGATTCTTACTCTTCTCATTTCTACAGCTACAGCAAGTTGTTTTACAAAAAAAAACAGGATTAATCCAAGAAGATTCTGGCTATTATGCAGTTGATCATGATCATGATAATAATAATTATTATTATAATAACAGCTAGAATATTTATTGACCTGTACACAGTTGATGTTAAATGTTATAAGTGTCCTTTGATTTAATATTTACCACATTCTATGAGATAGAAATTATCATTTTATTTTATCGATGAAGAAACTGAAGCTCAGGGAGGTTAATGGCTTGCCCAATATCACTTCGGCTGGACTGAAGTAAGTCTCATGAGTACTGGAGGGCCAGTGAAACATCATTTTCTCAGTGGCAGGAGAAAACCACAGTGCCCATGGTGACTCCTTCATCATCATGAGTATCTCTTCTTGAGCTACTAGTGGCTTGTTTTCCAAATTTGTAAAAGAATAAAAAAGATTTAAACCTCCCACAGACGCAGAGAATAGGCCAAACAACATCATTTGAGAATATAAACAACTCTTTAAGACTGAAGCAGATGGACAAGTGGGAACTGATTTTGCAGCAGGAGAAAACAAAAATTTAACTACCCTCAGGAGAGGGAGTCAAAAGAAAAAACTTATTAGTGTACTCATCCTCAGAAAGCCTTATGAGTTGGAGGCACCAAGTACCTGTAAATGTGGGGTTAAGGACAAAACTGAAAAATACCAGGAGTGGTTGTGAAAACATCAGTTAGATGCCTCATATTCACCTTTTCACCCTAGGCAGCCAGGTGACCACCCCTTTCCTACCCAGAGACTTAGTTCTCAGAGATGTAGACACAATGGAGGTGATAAAGGCAGGAACTGGAAACAGATCAAGTGAATCTGAACTCAGTGGTGAGAACAGTGACACCTCCCAAGCTCTGCTTTCAGAATCCTGATATCAAAGCTTATACCCTCCTGGAGAGATAACATTCCTCATTAGAGAAACAGAATCTCTCAAGAGGCTTTGACATCAGAGAGTCACTTGATGTGACTCCCAGTAACCTCACAGTGCAATTTGCTAGTCGTCAAACTGGACTATTGAAACCTAGCTTTTTAGTGGCTCCCTCTTAAATATGAACAAATAGCCAATGATTAGAGATTTTTGAGGAAATTCTCTAAATTATAGAAAGATACCAAAGCAAATATTAAATGAAGATTTGAAGAAAACAACAAGTAGGAAGAAAAACCAAACATACAAAAAACTTTATGCTAAGTCAGAAAGTTTGAGAGAAACACTTTTGATAAAAACTAACCAAAACAAAAAATTATTAATTATGGCACAAAAATGTGTTAAAAAGAAGCAATGCATATAGATTGCTTCATGTCTTATCTATAAGCAATATTGATAGAGAAAATAATGTAAAAAGTACTGATTTATTGAAAATGATCATGTATCTCTTGTAATCGTGCAAAGTATGTACATGTTTCTGTAGTGATATAGTAAAAACGAATCCTCATCTTTCTTAGTAGAAAGTCAGTAAACAATTGAAAGTTTACAAATCGTGGTATTCCAGTATAAAATTACATTTTAAAATAAGGATTTAATAAATAAAATTAACAAAATAATAATAAGTAACAGAATGTTACAATTTATTGCCTGTGGTAAGCTAAGCAAGGGTAGGAAAATGGTATTTTCTACTATAGATATTGTAGAACCAATGACTTTTTAAGTTATCTCTATATATTATTTGGGAAAATTAAATTTAAAAATACTGATAGTGGCCAATAAGTTAAAAAAAATTCACTCTGCTGATGGGCAAAAAGGTACTTAAATTACAGCAAAAATGAGAGACTTGTTCTAAGCTGTGACATACTGGCATGTATCAGCACAACATTTTACTGATAGAATTCAAAATAAAGCTGCGAGCATCAGGAAGAGGCCACAGGAGTCAAGATTCCACAAGGGAGACGCACATTTAGGTGACCCCGACATTCTCTGATGCCTTCCCTGCAAGATATTTGCTGATCCCCTAGCAGTAAGGCCAAGAAGCCAGGCAGAAAGTGGGACCTGAGATGCTGAAATGTGAAGCAGAGCTTTGGGTCTTTTTACCATGTGGAGGAGATTTTTTTAAAAGTTAAAATTGAAGTTCAGGGTGCACCAAGAAAAAAAACTGAAAAAGCTTTTGTTAAAAATTTGAGCTGTCTCCTGAAACATCTGGAGGATTAAGCCCTACTACGTATAAGGATGGTTGGAGTAACAAGTCATGCTCAGAAAGACTGAGACCTGGCCTGAAATTATCTCAATCTATGAATGGAGATATCTGACTCCTGTAAATACCTGCCAGAAGAATCAGACACTTTTTTTTCTGAAGGAATCTATTATTCATAGCCTCTATCATTTTTCTTATATGATATCTGGCATTCAATAACAATTTACCAGCAATGCCACCAGGACCCAAAATGAGCAAAATCCAAGACAAAATGCCAACCATGGAAACTGACTAATAGTTGATCTAGACACTGGAGTCTAATGTAACACAGACTTTAAAATAAACGTCATGAATATGTTTTTAAAAATGGATGACAGTCTGAAAATTTACCAGAAAGCTGGTATCTACAAAAAAATCATATGAAAATTATGGACTAAGATAATCAGAATAATGAATATTAACTCAATATTTAAGTTTAAAGATAGTTAAGACACAGAAGAAGAGAGAAATGTTTCAAACTGTGTGACAAAAGGATTGAAGGATGAAAAGAAAAACCAATTAAAATACACAAACAAGCAGAGTAGACAAATGAGATATAGTCAGATATTCTAACACTGTAAGAGGGAATGTAATATACATGTAATTGGAGTTCCAGCAGGAAAAGGGAAACAGAAAGTTGGTAGAAGTTAATAGTTAAAGAGGGAATGGCTAGGAATCCCCCTCAAATTAATGAAACCAACAAGGTTTAGAAACTTCCTTATGTTCCACTTTCTGTTTTTTTGGCCAGGGCTGGGTTTGAACCCACCACCTCCGGCATATGGAGCCGGCACCCTACTCCTTGAGCCACAGGCACCACCCCATGCTCCACTCTCTTTCAGGTGACATCTGATCACCCTTGTCTGTGTTCAGCAAGAATCCTGTTCCGATTCAGTTTAGCCAGAATCTCCCTTCCCCCTGATGTTTCCCTTAGTAATTTTCCATCCACTGACCCCCATCCTGCTCCTTGGCTATACATTCCGACTTGCCCATGTTGGATTCAGAGCTGAGCCTAATCTTTCTTCCCCACTGCAAAATCTTATTGCAGGGGTCCCTGTGTCTATGGCCATGGCCTGTGAAGAATCTTCCTCACCATGGTTTAACGAGCATCATTGAATGACTTTTTTTTTTTTTTTTGGCATCATATACCAAGATAACGTTGTTACTTAATAGATACGATGAATATTACTCCAGCAATAGAAATTCTAAAAGCTCTGATTTGACCACCGTGGCAAATCAGCTGTTGCCATGATGTGACAACTAAGTTCATGAACTCATCCTGGGAAAGTGTTACATACCTATAGTCGCCTTCAAAGTACTCCCCTTGGGAATCTTTGCACCCATCCTAGCACATAGCCCACCTTCAAAGCACTTTTTCTAGGATGAGTTCGTGAACCTAATTGTCAGACCTTTGTACAACAACAGCTCTGATAGACATTCCAGAAAAAGATTTTCAAAAATGCTTTGAAGGGTGGATTCGGCACTAGCATTGGTGCATGGCCTCCTAAGGGGGATACTTCCAAGGTAACTATGGTGATATTCAGCAATGAGGTATGTAACACTTTTTCTAGGATACGTTCACGTTCACGAGCTTAATCATTGCTCTGTTCAGATACATATCTAGGATATGTTTGCCAGCTTAATGTTCACACGCTCACGTAGCCTATATATGTATCTGCACAGAGCAATAATTGTTGTTCTGGACAGTGAGACAGTGCCTGGAGAGTGACTATTGCTTTTTCTTCATTTTTTAAGTGATTATTATCTTATGATGGCATGCATAATTTTATAATGAAAAAAATGACAAAGATACTTTCATTTTGGAGGGAACAAGAAGAGAGTAAGGCATTTCATGTGACAGAGGATGGCTGTGTCTTGTGTTAATTTTCTTTTCCATTTGCATTCTGTTGGTATTTTTGTGGTAACCTGAAGCCAGATTTGTCCTATAGTAATCATACAAGAAAAAAGGAATGTCTTGAAGAACATCTTTTACTTCTTGCTTATTCTGACTGCCATCCAAGATCTTGGCCTTGGAGTGAGGGTGGCGTAGGTGTGAGGAATAGCTTAATCACTCATTAGCCAGGCAATGGTGTCAGAATAACACACATCTTCTGAACCTGGGTCTCTTCTATTCATAACATTAGAATAAGAGTACCTTTTGTATTTCCATCCCTAAGTAGTTGAGAAAATATAAGCTGTGTGCAATCAAGCCTTGTCCCACCCTCCTAATCTAGAACAGTTCCTGACACAGAGGAGATTCTCCATAACTATTAGTTGGTTGAATGAACAACTGACTCACTGCAAAAGTTCAAGTATGGTTATACAGTCACAATTTAGCTATAATTTTGGTGTTGACTATTTTGTCATAAAATGATCACTTTGATAACAGGAAACCAGTTTGGGTAATATAGAATAGCACATGTTATATGCTCACGGACACACATTTTAATTTGCAGAAATTATTACCATATTCAACATTATTCTTGAACTGCTAGAAAAGAGTCCTGGGTTCTACAGGATGTTTGCTGGTAAAGCTATGATCTTTCAAAATTCGAGATTCGTATATATTTCAAATTAACTTTTTGCCCTGGTACTGTTACTGTATAAATGGAAAAAAAATGAAATAAAACTAAACACTTTCTTCTAAAAGTGACCCAATCCATATACACACACACATACACAAATGTGGCATGGTAAGAGATAAAATAATTTTATGAATAGCAGTAAATCTTTGTGGAATAAGATTTTAATCTTTTTATGAAAACACGGGACATGCTTCTGGTTGCTGATCAGCTCTACGCAAAAACGACAGAGAATGGTAAGTATTCTAGTCATCTATTCTAATTAAAATTGAAATTGAAATCTGGGTTCTAATGAAGAGAAGCTTAGCGCTGGTCCTGTGGGAACTCTTCAGAGGGTAAGAGGAAAAATGCATAAAGGCAAAAAGAGATTTCACATAGACTTTTTTTTCCTCCTGTGTTATATTTGAATATAATAAAATGTATATATTTTTAGGAGCACACTTTTTCTTGATGGAAGCCAATCACTGTCCTTTTGACGTGGACACTCTCAAAAATGTATCATATTCCCCAGTAGAGCAGAACCAAGTGTGTCACTATGGGCATGTTGGCATTATCCTTCTGACACCATGTCTTGGGGAAATGAGATGACAGCTCAGCTCTACCTGAGAATAGTTCATTACTACCCATCTTGGACATGTGATCCGGCTCAGACAGGGCTCAATGTCAAAGGTTACTCCTGTGTTGAAAAAAAAAAAAAGAAAGAAAACAGTTGGATTGCTAAAAGGACAAAAAAGGAAGAATGAAACTTAAAACTCTATCCAAATCTTACTGGGCCACTTTACAAATGAAGCTAATCATGTGTACCCTCATATTAATCCAAAATAAAAAACAATTGACTCTGAATGTCAAATTCTTTTCTAATGTCCCTTTAGGAGCTCTTTGTCAAACACTGCACAGACATACACACTCAGACAATACACAGAGATAACTTATTCAAAGCATTGACCAAGAAATAAAATGCATGAGACAAAGACATTTCAAAGGGAAGTTGTCAAAATGGTGATTTCCTACAAAATGCGTTATTTTCATAAACATAACATAAATATAGGGATTGGAAAATGGAAAAAATCCCTCATAGCATTTTAAAATACTCATATTCACGCCACTTCAAAAAGATGTGATTTCAGCAACCCCTTTGAATCAAATTTGACTATTTTTCTCAAACCGTAAACTGCATTGATTGTTGCAGGGATGCTGTGCGTGTGTCGTGTCTCTGTCCTACAGAATATCTCCTGCTATAGTTCTCCGTATTTACTTTCTCGGGTTAATTGGGGAAGTGAAATTAATTCTCTATTCAGAATTCCTCCTAAGTCAAGAACAAAGGCATTTCATCCGCAGGAAAATATCTGAAGGCAGAAGCGGTTCTAGAAAGGTAATAAATACTGCGGTGGGGCATCGTTCCCGGGCTGTGAACATTCCGGAGATGAAAGTTAGCAACTGTCTGTCGGATACTTTGAGTGGCAGCTGGCATGCTGGAGAGAGAGCTCGCAGCTGAGCTGCGGTGAACAATATGCAGAGAGGGGGCTGGGGAGGAACTTTTCGCAGCAACACCAAAGGAGGGAAAGGCTGAAAAACAGCCCACAAAAAAGAAAAAAGAAAAGAAGAGAAAAGAAAAAAAACAAGGGCAGATCTGACACAAACTACCTGCAGAGTTTGATTAAAATGTACCAAAATTGTAATTTTCCCTTCCCTATTTAACTGGAAGACAGTCAGTGTTGCTTAACGTCAATGCTGTTAATGAAGTTGTCAGGCTTGTCACTTTCTCTGAATACCAACTTTACTAAGAAACTGGTACTACAATTACCTCCAGCGCTATACGATTACATTTATCAAAGTGCACCCAGGCTTCAGACTACGCCAGATCTTTGAAGAATATCCCTATGGCTTTGGAGTCTGCCCCATCAGAACAAATCAGCTTGCTTGGTGAAAGAGAAAGGCTTGAAAGAATCTTTGGGAAAATTGTATTCATTACTTTCTCCTCCAAAGAGAGCAAACTGGAAATTGAAGAATTCCAGTTGTCCATGAGGAGGACCCGTGTCATTCACAGGATGTGTGGCACTTTTTGAGGCATTCTGTGACTTTTTACCAAGATCTATCTTCTTCATTCCAGGACTAGAGAAACAAAATTCTATTTTTCTTTCTTTTTTTTTACAATTTTTTAAGTTTAATTTTTAATTAAATCATAACTGTATACACGTATGGGGTACAATATGATTTGATATACAATGTGGAATGCTTAAACCAAACTGATTAACATAACCATCACCTCACTTACTTATTATTTTTGTGGCAAGACATTTATAATTCACTCTTAGTTGTTTTGAAATATACCCTTACATTGTGCACCTTAGGCGATATCCCACCAAATAACCTCCCTCCTCCCACCAACTGCCCTCTCCTCCCCTCTCCTGCCTCTCCCTTCTCCCTTGTTAGACTCTATTTGTGCTTTATTATTCATATGAGACTGTGTTTATATATTAGTTTCATAATAGTATTGAACAACTTGGATAATTTATTTTTCCATTCTTGAGATACTTGACTGTTTTTTCCTTGTTCATTCATTCATTCCTTTGTTCTCTCATTCAAGAAATATTTAAGTGTCTGTATTAAAATTGGACTAAGCAGAGTAGGTGATAAAAAGAAGAATAGATCTTCATTTCAGATACTCTAACAGGGTAGAAAAATCTCCATTAATAACTAACATCCAAGATAGAAAGTGGTAAGCTCTGAATGGACTATAAAGTCTTATGGGCTGGAATTCACATAGCAAGATGAGAGAAGATTTGAGGCTGAGGCTGAGTCTGAAATGGGCTTTAGAGACTGAATGGGATTTAAATATTGGGGTACTTGCTGGTTTCTCTTTTCCAGGAACTTTCTGATTTTCACATGACTGAGTCCTTCTTGATTTTTAGCTTAAGACCATTCAGAAATATCTTTCCCAAACACTCACTGGAATGACATCTTTTCACTGGTTACCGCATTACCCTGTTTTGTCTTCTAGCACTTAACACTCTCTGAAATTCCTCTGTTTAAGTATTTATTTATCTGCTGTTTTTACTCATTAGAGTAGGTATTTTATCTCTCTTGATTAGTGTGGTATTCACAGGGCCTAGAATAGTAACTGACCTATAAAAACTGTTCCCAAAATGTAAGTGAATGAATTGAATAAAATAGAGGAGGGAAACAAGATCCCAGGTAAAGGAAAGAATATGTTAAATGGTGAGGAGGTTAGATTACATGGATATGTACAGAAAACTATGGAAACAGCCATGAGGTCAGGGTAGGAAATGTGTTCCAAAGGTAGATTGAGACAGATTATCAAATGCTAATTTAAGGAATTTAGACTTTTTTTTCTGTGTAGCAATGGATTTCGAAATAGAAAACTCACTTAAAAGCAGCATGAGAAAAGCTTCATCATTCAGTTGTGTTCAATGAAAAGGGGTGGGGAGAGAGGCCAAAGTCTGGAAGATTAGCGATGTATTAGAGGGTTTTGGTGGATTTCTTTGGGATAACCCATGGAAGGATGAGTAATCCTCCATACCCATGTGAATTAGCAACTCCACTATCTCTCTCTGAAACAGTTTAGGTAAAAACTATTCAAAAAGTGATATTTATTAACAAAAAGCCATGTAAAGGGAATAAGGATAAAGGAAAGAAGGAGGGAAGGTTCTAGGATTATCATGTCCAAGAAGGTCAGAGCTAGTCGAAAAGGCCTTACTTGGGCTGAGAATCCTGCAGGGCCTGCAGGAAAAAAGAGATGACCTTGAAAAAACTTCACACTGTTTCTAGGTCTGGCTCTGTCTTCAAACTAAGAAATACTTGATGTCTCAGTTTCCTCATTGGTAAAATTGTGATGTTAATGCATATGGAACTTTTATGAGAATGAATAAGATAAATAAAAAATGCACTCTGAGAGGCCGAGGCGGGTGGGTAGTTTAAACTCACCTGTTCAAGACCAGCCTGAGCAAAAGCGAGATGCCCATCTCTACTAAAAACAGAAAAATTGAGGCAAGAGAATCACTTGAGCCCAAGAGTTCAAGGTCACTGTGAGCCATGATGCCACAGCACTCTACCCAGAGTGACAGCTTGAGACTCTGACTCAAAAAAAAGTGCAAATCTCAGAGGAACACCCAGAACAAAGAAAATGCTCAGGAAATGTCAGCTATTATCACCAGTGGTCCTGTTACTACTACTTCTCACTGTATTCCTTGCACATGCTCACTACTGCTCATTAATATTAATGAACAAAGTGTGGCTTTTAATTATGAGCTGGAGTGACAAAGGAATATCCTACTAAGCCATGAATTTATGAATCTCCGGAAGCAGGAGTCTGCTTTGGGTAGGGGAAGAGCTTTAGCAATTTTCCAAGGAGGTTACCAGGTCACTTTTTGCCACATGAGTGACAGAGTTTACTAACCCAATTGCACAGCATTGTCATCATTATCACCACCATACTCGTTACTACATATTGAACACTCATTGTGAACTGCACATTTCTGTTTGACTCAAATAGTTAGTACACACCTAATGTGCAGGTCTAACAATTAAGTTCATGAACTCATCTTAGAAAAAGTGCCATATAACTCATTGATGAATATCACATGGTATCAAAGGTATTTGAAGTACTCCCCTTGGGAAGCTATGCAGCAACATCTCTGCCTAGTCCCCCTTCAAAGAAATTTTAGAACTCTTTTTCTGGAATGGTTATCAAAGCTGTTGTTGTGTTACCCAATCTAAATGTCATCAAAATGGCTTTACTATTTCCTTAATCTTCAGGTAAAGAAAAAAGTCACTAGGGGCCAGATCAGGTGGGTAGGGAGTATGTTCCAATACAGTTATTTGTTTACTGGATAAAAACTCCCTCACAGGTAGTGCCATGTGAGCTGGTGCATTGTCATGATGCAAAAGCCATGAGCTGTTGGCCAAGATTTTCAGTTAAGATTTTCCTAACCATTACTCTATTAATGTTTATTTGGTCTGCTGTGCTTCTCAGAGTCAGCTGCTGATTTTGAAACAATTTAATGAGCTTGTGCAATGTTTTCATCACTTCTTCTCATTACTGGCTGATGTGAGCTCTCTTCATCAGTGAAACAACTTCTCCCCTTAGAAAAACATTTAGTTCATTTGTATGCTGCCATTTTCTTCATAGCCTTATCCTCATAAACTTGGACTATCATCTCTCTCATTTCACTTCCACTCTTGCCAAGTTTAACAAGAAATTCACAAATGTTTGTTGCTCTTATTCAATCTCCAGCGTTCTTACAACGACCCACAAAAACACAACTACAACAATAATGAATGCCACTCAGCAAGACACTAACATACGTCTATAGGGACACAGCTAAGAGACACTGATATACCAAGGTTATGAAACCTTATGAAGTTGTTGGTACAGTGCTGCCAACATAGGCTCATGGTAGCATGTTCACAAACTTAATTGTCAGCCCTCCACCAGCCACACTCTTTTAGCATATAGGGATATAATAATAGACAAAACAGATTTCTTAGCCTTGAGGATAGTCTATATATATATATATATATATAGCCTACCTTCTATATATATATATATATATATAGCCTACCACATATATATATATGTATAGCCTACCATATATATATATATGGTTTAATTTAATCCTCACAAAAATGAGGAAGCATCATCACTCCTGTTTCACTGATAAGCCTAAGGTATAGTATAGCTGTTTATGTAGGAAAAATCAAGCAACTATTTGATATGAAATATTACTTCAAGACTAACTTCTAAATGTGTATTCTTTCTAAGAAGCTATACCATTTCTCAACATTTTGAATCTATAAAATAACAAGTATTCTTTTGTAAATGCCTGTAGCTTATATTGAGTAAAAGCTCCATTACTTGAAATTTTGTCAAATTGACATTTCTGAGAAAGATATGAGATAAAACAGAGCTAAAGGGCTGATCTAGACAGAATTCCAATAAAACATTTCTAGATATTTCTGGGCAAATATTTTTATCAATATATAAGCATGCAGGTATTATGGAATACAAAAGTAGTGTCAGGCTGTTTTTGGTTATGATCGACATCTAGTGCAAAGAAACTTAAGCAAAAGGAAAGGTTCATATAACTCAACTATAGGGGGTCTTGTAGGAATTAGGTGTGTCTGGATCTTGGTGCTTGAAGAATAGCAACAGGATTTTTGTCTTATCTTCTATGCTTTTCCCAGTCAGAAAACTCTTTTGTTGTTGTTGACTTTTTATTTTGGCTTACTATTTCATAGAAATGAAAGCCTCTTATAATTCAGGTAAAGCTCCTGAGGATGATTCTGCTTGAATCACCTGCGTCATGTGTCCTGCTAGGTCTTGAATGAGGGCATTCTTTGACTCCAGAACACATGCTCAACTGAACCTTATGGGCCATCTGGATTTGTATGGTAAGCTAGAGATCTAAACATCTCCCCCCAAAAGAATGCTGCTTATATACAGCATGTATCCTCTTAGTTAGAATAGTCCAAGCTATGCAGGACAGAGTAAGGAAAGGTTGTCAGATTAATGTGGCCCCTCTAGTAATTTCACTATTTTGCCATTTTGCCACAAGGTTTAAATTACTCATCTGAAACTTAAAACTGAAAAAAACTGAAAAATTTATATGGGATTAACATTTCGCTGGAGTGATAAATAAATGCTTGAAATAATTCTTCAAAGGTAAACATATGCTCTGTCTGGGTTAGGCCATAAAACAGTCCCACTAGAGAACTTTTTTTTTTTTTTTTTGGTAAGTTGCTGAAAATTCACACTCCTATAAATTCTTCCCCAAAGCAAATGCTCTTCTTGTATAAGTTTATGATTTAATTGAAGAAAGCATCTGGATGATCAATTTTATGTACCATCTATGCTCACATTGCTTCTTTTAATTTCTCTGTTCTTTCATATCCCACTCTCACTGCTTCCACCAATTTCTTCCATTCTCCTCTCCTGCCTTCTGACGATGCATCTGTCAGTAACACTGGACCTGCACAAGCCCTGCCATTATGTAAGTAGACAGTGTGAAGAACAGAGTTGTCCCAAAAAGATTTCCAATGAAAGGTCATATCAAGGCATGATTATCTGGAAAATTAATACCAGTCCTGAAGATGAAGTTTGCTCACACATGGCGGAGAGAAGAAAGAAAGCTAACTAATAGTTTCTGAAGATCTCCTATGTACGAAATACTGTGGGAAGTAGTTTTATCTGTATTCCCTTATTGAAATACATCCTTTCTTCAATTGTGTTATATGTTCAGGTTATCTTTAAGCAAAGCACCATAGATTAGATGGTTTGTAAACATCAGAAACTTTATTTCTCACAGCTCTGAGGGCTGAGAAGTCAAAGATCAGCGTCTTGTGAGAGCCCACTTCCTGGTTTGTGGACGGCCATCTTTTTTTTTTTTTTTTTCCTTTTCTTGAGGTGGAGTCTTACTTTGGCCTCGGATAGAGTGCTTTGGCATCATAGCTCACAGCAACCTCAAACTCTTGGGCTTCAAGAAAGCCTCTTGTGTCAGCCTCCTGAGTATCTGGGGGACTATAGGCATGTGCCACAACATATGGCTAGGTTTTCTATTTTTAATAGAAACGTGGTCCCACTCCTGCTCAGGCTGTTCTCAAACTCCTCAAGCATGAGCTCAAGCATGAGCTCAAGCAATCCACATGCCTCGGCCTCCCAGAATGCTGAGATTATAGGTGTGAGCCACTGCACCCAGCCAGGCCATCTGTTTTTCATACCTCACTTGACAGAACTGGGGAGAAATCTCCCTGGGGTCTCTCTTGTAGGGGCACTAATCTTATTCATGAAGCCTCCACCCTTATGATTTAGCCATTTCTCAAAAGCCTTTACCTCTTAATATCATCATCTTGAGGGTTAGGATTTCAACATATAAATTTGGGGAAGGATACATTCAGATCACAGCACTGGCTTCTGAGATCCACCTACAAACACCATATTATAAACAAGCCAAATAGCATAGAAAGAAAGAAACAACTCATCCCAAGTCACCCAGCAAGCAAGAATCAAAACTTGAACCAAGTCTTCCCTGTGTTTTAAAAGTACAATTACTATGCAGTTTTTGTATCTTGAGGCCATGTTCTCTCCATTATTTCTTCTAAATAGTTTTTTAACTTCCACTTCAATTTCATCCATAATGGTCCACTTTAGACCATCATCTTCTTCACGGACTACAGCACTGGCCTCCCAACTAATCTGCTTGATTCCTTTCTCACTCTTCTTTATTCTAATCTCCACTTTGAGCAAGAAAATATTCTAAACAAAGTTGCTTAAAAACCTTTAAAAGGCTCCCCAGTATCCTTTAGGTAGAGTCCAAAGTCTTTAACATGTTCTGACTTTTACCTACTTTATTCAGCTCTCCAGTCCCATCTTTCATTTCCCCATTTTATATTCTATCCATATTAAATTTTTTCTAGGTCCTTATGACATGTTCTTTGTTTCTACTAGTCTTTGTGCTGACTGTTTCCTCTGCCATCTGCCATTTTCTTTTTACTTTGCTGACTTCTGTTATCTTTTGAGACATATTTTAAATGTCATAGGTGCTGAGCAGCCTTTTCTGATTTCTAAGCTGTGTTATATTCTGCTTGTCGTGCCTTAGCATTCATATGTCTGTCTGGTTGAAGTATTTATTACACTTCAGACTGTAAGCCCAAGGAAGGGCAGACATCATGGAAGTTCTATTTATCAATGACTCCCCAATATGTAATGTAATATCTAGCACTCCACAGTAGGCATTCATTTTATATGTATTTTTGTTTGTTTGTTTCTTGAGATGGAGTCTTACTTTGTCAGACTTTGGTAGAGTGTCATGGCGTCATAGCTCACAGCAACCTCAAGCTCTTGGGCTCAAGTGATCCTCTTGCCGCAGCCTCCTGAGTAGTTGAAACTACCGGTACCCACCACAATGCCTGGATATTTCCTTGCTCAAAGTGCAGAATGGCTAATCTTTTTTAGAGATGAGGTCTTACTCTTTTTCATTTAAGTTTTAAGAGGGAATACAATTAAGAGAGAAGAGAGACATGAGATCAGTTGGCTCATGGGTGAGGCATGACAAGGTCTCGAACTCCTGAGCTCAAGCAATCCTTCCACCTCAGCCTCCCAGAGTGCTAGGATTACAGGCATGAGCCACCATGCCCAGCCCCTCATTTTATATTTGAAAAATGAATTTAGGGTATGCTTTTTCCCTGTGAATCTTCCTGAATTTCTCTGAGTAGATGAGAAGGATATACATATAGATATAGACACAGACATAGACATAGATGTAGATATACACACATACACATACATATACACACCACACATACAAACAATTATGCAAGCATTATAAAATAGTATGCACCCTGATCCAGTCACAAAATGTTAAATGCATAATGAAGAGCTATAGGATATAGTTAAATAGTTCATAGAATTACTTATTCATTCTTCCAGTAAAAGAGTATTTCTCTAGATTACATGACATATAATGTTATGTCATATGTTATTCCATGCACTGAGGATACAACGAAAATCGTTCCTCCAGGAGCCAAAAATCTACTTAGGGATGTAGGACATATACAAAAAATTGTTAAACAAAATAGGATGCATTATAGTCGCTGTCTTACAAGCCCCATGCAGAGGAAGATCAATGTTGACTGGCATATCAAGGGGGTCTGGATGAAAGAGACAGGTCCTGGTGGATGGTTAAGATTAGAGAATCAGAGGACATGAGAAAGGTATTTTGAGTGAAGAAAGAGCACAACCAGGGATGGGAGATGAGTGGCTAAAGTGAAGGTTTGTGTAGAGATGGTGGAAATAGGATTGGACACGTTGAAGGGTGGTTGATTTATAAATCTATGAAGGAAAACTGGGAGTTTTGTACCTTACCCTACAGAAGTAAGTTAGAAATTTTCCTGATATAAATGTGATATAAAAATATTTTTATTTTAGAAAAGTGGAAGCATTCCTGAATCTTTCAGAAAGGTCTAGGTATTTCCTATTCTATGTTCCTACTGTAATTGTATTTACTTCCCATATAGCGAACAATGATCATTTTATACTTACTGGAGTTACAACCTTACTTCCTACTATAATCTCCTTGAGTTAAGGAGAGATAAAATTTCATTTCACATCCCCAGTGCCTTGCATGTACTGGGCATGCAAGAAACATTTGTTGAATGGCCAATTGATGACATGAATTAATCAATCCATGAATCATTTAAGCCTCAAGAGGGAATATGATTGAGAGAGAAGAGGGACAGGAGATCAGTTGTTTAATGGACGAGACATGACAAGGTATGTGCTTAGAGTAGCTGTAGGCTACTATGGTAGAGATTTGAAGAACTGAATGTACCACACTTAGTAAAAAATGGACTCCAGAGGCTGAGGAGAAGAGGTATAAAGCAGATGAGCACCTGCCACAAATGGGAATGAGAAAATGAAAGGAAGAAGAGATAATGAGCTTTCTTCAAGGAATGCCAAGTTTATGGTAGCCCCAAATGGAGATCTGGCAAGGCCCCTGGGAAAACTGGGCAAGATCTTCCTTGAGAGGTCAGGGTTAGAATTAACCTTCCACCCCAAAAAGCTTTTGGAACAGAATGAAAAATACTTTACAATGACTTTTGTTTGGGCCCTTATCAAAATTTTATAGCAAAACAACAAAAGCAATATTGTATAATCTGTTGCATTATAGAAGAGGATATATTAAAAAATCTTCATGATGTCATGTTAAATAAAACCGTTTCTTTTTTCCTATGGCCGTTGGGATTATAATAGATTCTGGTTTTGGTTTCTCTTATCTGAATTTTTGAAGTTCTCTAAAAAACAATGACCATTTCTCAAGTAGTAATAGGGAACCCTGATACTATTATGAAATTGTTAAAGGGATAATTTAGTCCATATTCTACCTTTTCCAAAGCTGCTCTATCCTAATGGATAAAGCAAAATTGGCAGGACTTCAATTTCAAAGCTACATGTATACTCATGACCACAAAGCCATCTATTTGTGAAATGTAAAGATGAAAACAATTCCAAACTAGCCTCATCCTTTATGACCATCAAGCTCTTTTACTTTACAATATTATTTTCAATTACATCCTCAAGTGGCATGTTTATTTTATAACTTCAAATAGCATGCTTCATAATACATATACCTGAGAGTAGCTTTACTGCATCACCGTCAATGGAAATAAATCCTGCCCCTTTCCACTCTAGTGTACTTATCTTGCAAATCTCTGTTAACTACACTGAGGTATTATGCATATGAGATGTGGCATTTGTTTTTTTATTACCACTTGGTTGGAGCTCACTCAGGTTTTCCCTGCATGCTGGCTTCAGCAACACGATATATAAAATGGAATCAGTCCAAATCATATCCTCTATCTGAATAAGTGTGGGTTTGCCCGTTGCTCATCCTGCAATTTCTCCTTGGTTTCCAAATGCTTATCCACTGGTCCCGGGAAGAGAAGCCTCGGAAGAATCATATCACTCCCATCAGCTTAGCAAACAGCTGGATTTCCTAGGCAGCCCTTTTGGTTGGTGAACAACGGTGTAGACTCCAGTGATTCGCATACTTGTAATTATGTGCTGCAAGGGCTTCAACATACTGCCTTTGTTTTTTCACCTCCTGTAGTGTTTAAGTAATAAAGAGAGGCCTTTTCCCCATTTTCTAAACCCCAAACAACCTGCCTGGCTCCAGCCTTCATGAGTCCTTTGTAGGTTTTCTGTTTTCCCCATTCCTGCTGATCCCTCTGGCTTTCAACCAAGGTTTAACCATAAGACTCCCATCAGAGTCCTTAACGAAGAAAGGTTTCCAGCGTGAGTACACTATATTAATAAATGAAACCCAATCTTTTAAAAATTACACTGTCAGAAAAACCCATTAGGCTGTAAAAGAGTTGAAGTAAACATTAGATTTTAATATCTACTGCTGCTTAGATTTTTCTGAACTGAAAAATCCCCAGTGAGCACTTAAAACTTCATTACTCCACTGAAAGGTTGTGAAAGGCTATTTAAAGGTTTTCAATTTTGTTGAAGTCTAGAGGTTATTACAGCTGGAAAGAATACAAACCCTCATATTACAAGGAACGAAAGGAACAAAATTTATGTTCTCATCTTCCCTGCAGTTTAATCCAGGTCTATTAGATTCATGGGTAAAAATTAGGGCAGGTTGAAAACTTTTCTACAGGTTTGATGAAAAATAATATTTGGACACTACGAAAAGCTTTGCCATCTGTATCACCTCAGAAAAAAATACTTGATCTCCCATTTCTCTGGTCAGAAGTCATTTCAAAATCAGCCTCTGCTTAAATCCCCTTAAGTAGTTTCAAAACTCAAAACAAAAACTTAGTGCAATGCTATGAATCTTACTCAAAAAGCCAACATATGAAACTGGACTTTTGACTCAAGCTCACTAATACACAAAGCTTGGTGATTATGTTCTGTTTCCATGATTTTTTTTTTATCTATTTTTCTTAATGGAAGAAATTTGTGTTTCATTTCTTTTTATTTTGCCAAACTTTAAACAAATAATATAGATATTATTGAATGAAGGAGTGTTAAATACTTTGCACAGCCCTCATTCTTACTAAGACTCTGTTGACTTTTTCTTCAGCCAGCTTCTGCATTGTGGAATGGCTTGGAGCTGCCTAATATAATATTATTGCATACATCCTTTCATTCATTTCTCTCTCTCATCTGTCTGTCTGTCTATCTATTTATCTACCTAATCTAACATGTCTAGTACTGTGCCATACACCAGGGAGTCACAAGAATATTGCAGACTATTGTGAAGTTGATAATTTAATAAATGATAGAATGGGATGGAGTGAAGAATGTTACCCTAGAGGTTTGTTCTAGAGCAATGAATTCTTGGAGGAAGAACCTAACCTCCTTGATTGATAGGGAGGTTTCTTTGGGAAGGAAATCTTCAAGTTAGATTTCAAAGGAAGAGTCAAGGAGGGACTAGGACAAAGGGAACATGACAAAGGACTTTTTATACTTACAGTGCACAGTGGCATATAAAAGCAAAGACTCTAACTCAAGACAGGTTGGTGTAGAGGCTTGGCATGAGATGAGTCTGAAAAAGCAGTCGGGGGGGGTGCCTGTGGCTCAGTTGGTAGGGTGCTGGCCCCATATACTGAGGGTGGCAGGTTCAAATCCGGCCCCAGCCAAACCACAACAAAAAAATAGCCAGGTGTTGTGGTGAATGCCTGTAGTCCCAGCTACTCAGGAGGCTGAGGCAAAAGAATCACCTAAGCCCAGGAGTTGGAGGTTGCTGTGAGCTGTGTGATGCCACCACAGCACTCCATCAAGGGTGACAAAAGTGAGATTCTGTCTCTAAAAAAGAAAAAAAAAAACCAGTCTAGTATGAATAGTGAAGGACTAGTGTTGTGGGAGCACTTGATTTGGTGAGCGAATTTATGAATTATTTTCAGATTGTAAAGTCAATGATAGTTATTGTAAGACATTGAAAATTTATGTTAATTAAGTAAAAAGAAAAGCATTTTAAACATCATCCTTAATCCTACCATACAGTGGAAATCATTGCAAATATTTTGGTATATTTCTGTTTCCATGATTTTTTTTTATCCTCTTTTTCTTAATGGAAGAAATTTGTGTTTTAATTTCTTTTTTATTTTGCCAAAGTTTGTATAGATACTACTGAATGAAGGAGCATTGGATACTTTGCACAACCCTCATTCTTGTTAAGCCTCTCTTGATTTTTTCTTCAGCCGACCTCTGCATTGTGGAATGGCTTTGACCTACCCAATATAATGTTTTTTTCATACACCCTTTCATTCATGGCTTTTAATCTGTGATTTTGGGGGGGGGCATGGTGGGGTGCGGTGGGAGTATAGTTGAAATCAACTGATAGACACAATTCTGTGTATTGCTTTTTTCCCCAATCACATTATAATTGATAGGTGATTCTGTTACTCCTTTGTAATCATAATTTCAATGGTTGCATCATAATCTATTACTATTAATATGACCATGCTGTAGTTTTATTTTTATATTTTTTAAGTTTTTGACATTACAAACTAGCTAGGATTTTCTGAATAAATATTTTTCGAATTTTTGCATTATTTTCCTGGGTTATAATTACCAGATATGAAGGTATAGGATGGTATAATATTTTATATGTTATTTTAAAGTTTAAAGTTATTTTAAAGTTAAAATGATTTATTTTAACTTTAACTCATCTAAAATGTAAACAATTTTGCATCCTATACCTATACTTTCCTATCTGGTAAGGTACCAGGTATATGAAGTGCTTAGCTCAGTACTTGACTCAAATATTATCAATTGCTATTGTTATAAGTTGAACCACTGGGTTAAAAAGTAAGACTAACTTAAAGATTCTTGTATATGTTTTATTTCAAAATTATTTCAATGATTTATTAGCATGTTTTTCATTGCACCATCACCTGCTGTAAATATCCAAAAACAGCTTGGCTAATTAGATAATAAAATATAGAGGGCCGTTGTTTTAATTTATATTTCTTTGAGCATAACTGATGCTAAACATTAATTCCATGTTTATTGACCTTTTGCATTTCCCCTTCTTTGATCATTGTTTATGAAAGATTCTGAAAGAGCTGCTAGAGAACTGGGACTTTCTCCAATTGGCAATGGGGACAGTCATTGAAGCTTTCAATTTTTTTGCAGTGACACAAAAATGACTAACCCATTAACATTTCTCATTACTCTTTGATTATTAGCTCCATAATAACACCATTCCCATATGCTTTTAAGAGAGATGATGATGTCAATAATAGTAATAGTAGCTGCTGTTTATTAAATGCCTCCTATATACCTATATTATCCAGGGTGTCCCAAAATTATTTTGATCAGTTCTCACAACACTATTAGGTATTACTATCTCTATACTACAGCTTGGAGTTCAGAATTATCAATTATTAATCTGTTTTTATTAAATCATATCTGTGTGCATTAATGCTATCATGGGGTATACAGAGTGCTGTTGCTATATACAATTTGAAATACTTTCACCCAACTGGTTAACATAGCCTTTATGCCACTTTCTTAGTTATTGTGTTAAGACATTTATATTCTATATTTAGAGAGATTCACATGTACCCTTATAGGATAAACCGTAGGCGTCTTTACTCCCTTCTGATTCCGTTTATTAAAGAACTAACATGAGGACCACCAGTAACCTGTAATAAAATTTCCAGAGAACGTTAAGGCTACTTTTGGAACTTGCTTCGTGACTTATTTTAACTTTGACTCATCTAAAATGTAAACAATTTTGCATCCTATTTATATACACCTGTACTAACTGATTTCGGAAACACCGTCATCCTTATTATTAAACCTCTTTCATAAGGAGAGGTTATTTAATGGACGACCTCTCTGAGACATCTCTCTTAGCAAAGTCATGAGGCAATTTTGCTCTTTAGGTGTCTTTGCAATGTCTCCCCAGAATTTCTCCTGAGTTTTAAGAGAAATCTTATGGGATATTCCAATTTTAAGAAAGATTGCTGGGGGATGTGTAACTTCTGACTTCTCTGGGCCCTGTTGGAAGACGAAGAGTTGTCTGGGGCCACACGTTAAACACACAGATATTGAAGAGTAAGCTGATGAGCAAAAGGAAAAGGTCTGTGCGTATCTTTTGCAACATCCACCACCACAGATAAGCAAAATAGTCCTCACATAATACGCATGCAGCCTGTGAGCCACAGGTTGGATGTGCCTGAAAGAAATGGAAGAAACAAATAAACAGAAATGAGTTCACAGTGATGACTTCCAATTGTGGGTTACTCTTCAGCTCCTGATTAATTTTTCATTTAAACATATATACTGGACTTGGAGCTACAAGTTGTGTATAGATATGTATATAATACTTGAAGTGTGTGCTCATGGAGAAGGAGATAAGCACATAGTCCAGAAATTTTTCTTTGGAATTTAAACTGTAATAAGTGCCTTCAAGGGAAATTACAGGGAGATCTAAATGAGTAGTAGAGAAGACAGCTCTGAGGAAGTGGTGGTTAGCCTGAGATTTGAAGGATGAATTAGAAATAGCCTGGCCTATATTAGGGAGAAAGTGTTCCAGAGAGAGATTCTGAACAGGGAAAAAAAAAAAAAAAAAAACATGGATGGTTTGAGAAATTGAAAGAAAAAATCAGGGTAGTTGGAACCCAGTTTGGGTTGGGAGTGAAATAAAGAGGTGAAAAAGGAGTGGATCGTGCAGGACCCTAAAAAAAAAGAAGTCAACATTTTTGGATTTTACCTTAAGGGCAATGAGGATTTCATGATTTTGGTTCCTTTTAGCAGAGTAGTGACATGATACTATTTATGCTTTAAAAAGCTGTATTTGGCTACTGTAAGAAGAAGGACCAGATGGAGGAAAAAAGCAGCTGGAGAGGGGCCAGTTAGGAGATGAGGAAGTAATCTAGTATGTTATAACAGAGTCTTAAACTAGGGGCAGAGCATAAGAGATGGGGGGGAGAGTGTGTATTTATTTAAGACATATAACTGGAAGTAAAAATCAAAATGACTTATAGGATTTAAGTTGTTTATAGGAAGGTGTTTGCAAAGGAGATAAATATGCCATGAACAGCTGAGATAATTGAGATATGATTTAACAGAGAATGTAGGTTGCCAGAAGGGGACTTGGGGGATGGGGTGTATTCATAATAAAGAACAGCTTAGCGCACAAGGAATAGAAAGGAAATTCCTTGATCTGATAAAGAACGTTCCCTAAAGACTCATAACAAACATAATTCCTAATGATAATATTTTATAAGCATACCTTTTATGTTTAAACTACTTCCCATCATTGTAACTATTTAACATTTTACCGGAGTCCTTGGAAATACAGTAAGACTAAAGAGAGAAAGGGAGAGAGAGGAGGAGAGAGTAACATCAGGTTGATGTTCTTTGCGTATCAAACAATTAACTCAATTGAAAATTGAAGAAAATATAAAAGGCATTCAAATAAGAGGGTTCAGAAAGAGGAAAGAATATAAGTAATAATAAGAATATAAGTAATAATAACTCAATAGTAGCAACAAATATTAGAAATGTATACCATTGGCCGCTTTCTTCGGTTGTCCGGAATCTGGGTTCATCTGACACCAGCTGCCTCCACCATGCTGCCTATGTTCAACCCCAGCGAAATCAAAGTCCTGTATCTGAGGTGTATCAGTGGTGAAGTCAGTGCCATGTCTGCCCTGGCTCCCAAGATCAGCCCCCTGGGTGTGTCTCCAAAAAAGGTTGGTGATGACTTCAGCAAGGTAACCGGTGACTGGAAGGGTCTGAGGATTACAGTGAAACTGACTATCCAGAACAGCCGGGCCCATATCCAAGGGTATTCATTGAGAAGAAAGCAACTCTAATGGTCTACTCAACTTCCTGAATTTGTGTTATCTCACAGAAAGACTTACCGTACGTTCAGTAATTCTAGTTAATCTGCCAAGAGAATTACATTTGATTTTGTAAGGTATACCATAGCCGTCTCCTATTTTGATGTCAGCTTTTCAATAAGGTTTTGATTTGGGGCAAAATAAAGTTTTTTCATTTACTTTTGTTTTGTCTTTTTTCTTTTTTTGCTGCTGCAAGAATAGGAGTTCGCCTGGCAGATGTTTCATCTTGGGAAATTATAATAAGTTATAGGCTAGACAATAGGAAGGATATATTCTGGGAAAATATGGTTTCAGCTGGGCATGGTGGCTCACACCTGTAATCCCAGCACTCTGGGAAGCCGAGGTGGATGGATTGCTTGAACTCACAGGTTCAAGACCAGCCTGACCCAGAGCAAGACTCTGTCTCTAAAAATAGCCAGGCATTGTGGCTGGTGCCTATAGTCCCAGCTACTTGGGAGGCTGAGGGAAGAGAAGGCTTAAGCGTAAGCCCAGGAGTTTGAGGTTGCCATGAGCTATGATGCCATGGCACTCTGCCAAGGGTGACAAAGTGACACTGTCTCAAAAAGAAAAAAAAGAAAAGAAAATATGTTTTCAATGGTAGTTTTATGTGTAGCAAGATACAATGTCCTGGACTGGTTTCTGCTGGCCAGTCGGTGACACTGGAGGTTTGTAAGCAGGGAAGTAATATAATCTGATATGTTCTAGCAAGTTGACTGGAGAGAATGAGGAAACTGAGCCTGTGGTTTACGGAGGTTACTTTACATGTCCAGGCAAGAGATGGCGAGATCTGAACCAAGACATTGGGGAGACTTGCATGCGTTTGTTCCTAAGATAATGCGTATTCTCACATGTGATCATGGGCCTCTCCGAAAATGTTACCGTTTCAGTATGGGGGGGCATATGATCTACAAAGAAATTAATGTTCCTTTCCCAGGAAGTTGGGTAACATTTGGATTATTCTTGTTAGTTGATTTTTATACTGTTTATTAGTTGCGTCAGCAAATATCAATGAAGCACCAACTGCCTATAGGAACACAGACTGGAGACATAATTATTTATCAGAAATAAGAAGCTGGAGAGGGAATTGTGCTAGTAACCTCATCTGCAGAATCAAACTCAAAGTTCTCCTTGACAATAGCTTCCCTGTGACTGCCAAATATGCAGTTACTGATAGGACAGACTTCACATGTGGCTCCAGTCTGTCACCATTCCTGAGTGGTAGCAAGGAGGTATCTTCCTGGCACAGCGACGTCTCCTTAAGTCCCCACTTAGGGAATCCTTCATCCCTGTGTTCCAAGCATTGCATTTCCTCCATGGTCCTTTAGTTACTTTATCTTATTTTTTTTGGGGGGGGGGTCTCATAAATGCCAGGGTGGCTTTCTTAAAATCCTTAACATTTTTCCTTTTTTAAAATTTGATCTTGTATTAAATCACAACTGTATACATTTATGGGACACAATGTGATGATTTGATACACAAGGTGGAATGCTTACATCAACCTGATTAACAGAACCATCACCTCATTCACAGCTTTTTGGTGGTAAGACATGTATAATTTACTCTTGGATATTTTGAAGTGCTGTGGTCCTTTTTGAATAAGAATATATCTGGTGGGGAAAATCACTTATTGGAGTCCTCAGCACACAACGTAAATGAGTTAATAAGATTGATTTTCTTTGTTGCTTTAGACATAGTGTTTACTGTGATCATATTGGCACGGGGTAGGGAAAAGGAAAAGTTGGTACAGAGAGGAAAGTGGACCCTGAAGTAAAATAACCAACAGAGAGTAGGGGAAGATGTGGGGATTTTGACAAAAAGCTTTCAGTTTATGCATAGTTTTGGCTAGGTTTGGTCCTGGTAACTAAATACATCAGGATTGTGCGTAACACATAGCTCAGACAATCTCCGATTAAGAAAGGATATTAAATATCATCTGGCCCCAGTCTCATCTAGTATACGAGTTTTCCTTAAAACATTCCTAGCAAGTGACCATGTACCTTGCACTTGAACCTGTCAAGTGACATGCATCTCTTGACTTCCCAATTCATTCTCACAACTGAATGATTTCACAATTGAAATTTCATTAATTTATCCCTTACATGGATCCCAAATCTGCATTCTTGAGTCTTTGTTTTGAATTTCAGACCCGCACTTGGTTATTCCTTTTTGTATTTTCCTCCCTCCCTTCCTCTCTCCATTCCTCCCTCTCTCCATCCCTCCGTCCTTCCTTCAAACAAGAAACAAACATCAAGCACAGAACAAGCCAAATCTTTTCTTTACAAGCAGTTCAAATATTGGAGAACCATCCTTATGACCCCTTTCATCCTATCCTGGAGTTAAATTCACTGTTTTGGGTTTTTGTTGGGTTTTTGTTTTCAATCATAATAAGATTCCTTTTCGTAATCTACATGCTATTCCCACATATCACACCAGGGTGGCAGAGCCTAAAAGTATTTGGTGGGGGAATATTCATTCCGACCCAAACAAGATACAATGTGGGCTTTTATGAGTTTTCTTTGCCTCCAAGTCTTTAATTTTGCTCCACAGGTGATATGAAACGCCTTGTTTTGACAGCTTCTTATAGAAAATGACACCTCGGTTGCTAGCTATTGGAATTCCAATTATAAATTGTTCTTTTAATAACGCTACACTTTTGCCTTACTCAGAATACTATTACCTGGCTCTCAGGGATATTACTATAATAAAGCAAGTAACCGTGTTGTTATTGCATGGATTTCCATTATCAGAATGATAACCTTAAAGGCATTGATCAAATTAACAGCTTAATGTGTCGAGTGTTCCCTGCTGTACTGACTATCACATGAAATGTCCTTCTCCCAAACTTCTTGCCCCATATGCTCAAACTTTCCCTTGAGATGCTTCTACCAATCAAATGCTTGTGGTGCTTTCTATAGTACCAAAGGCTTGACTTTCAGGTTTGATCAGGGTGGTCTAGTATGTGTAGAAATGCAACTGTCCCAAATGTGTCCTTACTTTGAAAATAAATGTCCATCATATGTAAAATAAAGTTCCAATTCTCTCAGCGTCCCGGCTACTAGTCTTCTCACTTGACTTGCACTATATATAACCGTTCTCAAATTTATGATTCATTTGCTTAGATTGTGCATATTTTCACAGCCCATTTTTTCTTCTCCCTCTCACACCAGAAGGCCTCCCTCTCAGTGATAGCCAGTTTACTAAATAACATTCTCTTCCCTCCCACAGAACTCACTACATCCTATAACCTTTCTAGACTGAAGTTGGCCCTATCTAGAAACTGGTGAGTAAAGGATTGTTTCCAGAGGCAAAAACAGAAAAGATGAGGAGATAATGTGATTCAGCCGTCTTACGCATGTGGGATACGTGATGACGTTATGTTACTATATCACTTGCCAGGAATTGTGTAGGAGGCCATGTAAATCAGAGCCAGTGAAACACAAAACAGAGTCACCAGGGAGCCGAGAGAGCTTATGCTCCTGGTGAAAGGCGGTAGCAACAAAGCGAACCTTGTTGTTCTTTGCCTTTTCTTTCCTACTTGTGGTGCTGTAGGGTGAGAACGTGAAGTTCAGAGCGACAGGGGCCCTACTGAAGCCAAAATGGAGGCCACTGCCAACACACTGTGGGTGGCAGGAGAGAAAGGTCGAGAGATCCTACTTTCTAGTGACATTACTAAGCTGGTATCTTGCAGCTCTTGCTTAACAAACCACCCTAAAACTTCGTTACCGAAACCACAAACAAACATTTACTTAGCTCTGTAGCTGGCACTTTGGGCTGGGCTCAGGTGGGTGGGTCTTGTAGATTCATTTGATCCATCTCATGCATCTGTGGTCAGCTTCTAGGTCAACCAAGAGCTAGTGGGTCTTCAGGGATGGTGAGAGGACACATCTGGGAGCCCATTTTTACTCTATACAACCTCCCATCTCCAGTTAGGTTAGTCTAGTCTTAAACCCAGCATGGATAGGTATGAAAATGAGTGTACAAAGTCTCTTCAAGGTTTACTTCAAAATTTGTACAACATTCCTTCTGTTGTATTCTATTAGCTCAAGCAAGATGTAAGACAGTCCAGATCCAATGGATGAAAATAGCCTTGACCTCTTGCTTGGACTTAGTAGGACACATTATAAACAAATATGGCCATTTTTTCCATCAACACAAATACCAAAAAAAACCCCAGCACCACCTATGTTTGGACATCCTGCTATATGACAAACAAATTATCTTTATGGCCTAAACCATCATGAGGCACTTTTGCTGCTAACTTACTGCAGACACATTTTAACTGATCCAATCTTCCCTCCAGCATTCCAACAGCTGACCCCCAAGCTGGAGAAGTAGCCTTTACTCTAGGAAAAAAAAAAAAAAAAAGTTAAACTCTTTAATTTTTAGAATAACGTCCTGCCTGCCACTTTGAGTGCTGGCAGGCTGAGAAAATGAGTCTCTTTTCAATCAACACTACAGTAAATCTGCATTTCTGGGGATTGTGAGTGATCTTTTGCTTTTCTTTAATAATTGTCATACAGCTCCTGTCAGCCATGAGCTGAGACAATTGCCACCCCACAGGGATTTCCTGTTACATCTTCTTCCTTGAGATTCTCTAAGCCTCGATTTATTCTCCCTTCCTTTCTGTGTGGCTGTCTGCGTGTCGGCCTTTCCCAGTAGAGAGCAAGGCACAGGATTCTGGGAGCTGTGCTGTGTTCATTCCCCCTCCACGGCTCCCTCTGCCTGATACACGTTCCCCTCCCCAGCCCTAACCTCTGCCTGGCACTCAAGACTGTGCTGAATTGAATAATGATATAAGACACATTAAAGACCCCACCAAACGAGAGAGTCATTTCACTTAACAAGTTTCTGTTTTTAAAATTTAGGTCTCCCTGGGATCTCGTGCCCAGCTGCCCACAGCTTGGGCTATCACTGTTGTTTCTGGTGACCTGGAAGCTGCCCCTTCTCAGGGGTCATGATGGGCAGCAAGGCGGTGTCTGACAGCAGGGCCATCCAGGCAGACCAGCCATGCACACCATTAATGAGTTTCTCCGGCAGAGGAGACAGTCTTAAACCCAATGTGTCAGAAACTTGAAGATCAGCAATGCTACCATCTCCCTCCTCTGCAGTGTCACATCATTCTAAGGGAAGTAAATCGCTGGATTTACTCACGCACATACCAGGGTCCACCAGACACCGCAGAAATAATAAAAACGTTTCCTCAGAAATACCGGAAGGGAGCTTGCATCTCCTGCTGTTTGGCATCAGAGAAAAGAATTATCTTTTACAATAAGTGGCTTCCAAAATGAAAATGAGAAATTGTCTGTTAATATTCGGTAAAAAAAAAAATGAGAAACAGAAAATTTAGAGGCACACTTGTATCTCTTAATTTACCTACCTCGCCCAGCTTCACCACACGCTTACCTAATTGTTTATATATTTTATATTTATGAAAGTATGCAGATGTAAATGTCAAAAAAATAAAAATCCAGGTATCCCAAGGAGGGGTAGAGAGGCTCCAAGTAATTTTTATCTCATTATGTGTTTGCACTGCCGATGTCTGTAACTTCTGCGAACTTGACATTTTATTTATTTACTTATTTTTGAACTTGACATTTTAATATCTCCCCTACAGACATATGCTGGACATGCCTTATTCTGAAGCACCGGGTATTATGCTTGACTCACCTTGCCTTGGTCTCTTCCTCTCTCTTCCTCTCCCACATTTTAGAAATTCTCTTTCCAAGCCCACACCAACCAACCCAGAGTTCACACCCCAAACTACCTTCCTTATCATACTTGTACATTCCAGGCTACTGTACACCTGTCCTAATCAGTGGGGCCAGGTACCAGACGACCAGGGATATCCCTGTACTCCAGCGCTCACAGAAGTCACTCAAACTACCCAATCCTAAATCTGCACACCCTTTCTTGTCCATTCTTTCTCATGAAAACCACAGTAAAGGCTCCTCTCTTCCCATCTCCTGACTTTCCCATGGTGCTCACTCTTTGGGACTATATTAAGAGAATATCTTTTTAATGACAGTCAGCTCCTGATCTGTAGGCCTGCCAACACCTAAACCATAATAAAACCTATTAAGTTTTATTAACCTAATAAAAACTAGGTTAATTTTTGCATATCTGGCCAACGTCCAGCCAGAGCCTGAAATGAAGAGATGAAGGTTTACTTTATGGGTAGGGAGACTAGAAAGAGAAGGTATAGGGAAAATAGAATTTATGGACTATTGGAAAAAGAAGAAAAATCAGTACGTGTCAGCAAAAGGAAGAGCTGGATGAAGAGCTCTAGGCACTTGGAGTGAGGGAGTGGAGACCCCGAGGGGACAGAAAGGAAGAGGGGACCTACAAGGTAATTCTCACCACTTAATTATTGTGTCTTTTTCTTTTTTTTGAGACAGAGTTTCACTCTGTTGCCCTGGGTAGAATACCATGGGATCAGCCCAACTCACAGCACCCCAAACACTTGGGCTCAAGCGATCTTCTTGCCTCAGCTTCTTGAGTAGCTGGGACTACAGGTGCCCACCACCACACCAGATTAATTTTTCTATTTTTAGTAGGGATGGGGTCTCACTCTTGCTCAGGCTGATCTCAAACTTCTGAGATCAAGCAACCCTCCCACTTCAACCTCCCAGAGGGCTAGGATTATAGGCGTGAGCCACCACTTCTGGCCTACTATGTCTTAAATACCTGCTGAATATGAACATATGAATGGGGTTGGAATGGAGTTTTCTTTATTTCTCCTTCCTGACTTTTAAAGTCTCCTGCAGAAAATTCTCATGTGCAGCCAAGTTTAAGAACCACTATACTAGAACCTGCTTCTGCAAACTGGGGACCTCCATCAGGAACTTTGGGTAGCACCTGGGAGACATGGTATTCTGCAGACAGCTGGTAGTGACTTGAAAGAGCTGATTGTGCACGTCCCTTTCCACTCTAGGCCCAGTGACACCACACTGACTGCCTGAAATAGGCCACGGAGGCAGCATTTGCAACATGGGAATTGGCAAATGCCCTTCTGACCTCTGACCCAGAGCCAGTTTTTAAATATTCACCAGCATACTACTAACTACAGGCTTCTTACAAAAGCAGCATCTCAGGCTCCGTCCAAATTTACTGACTCAAAATCAACATTGTAACAAGATTCTCAGGTGACTCATATGCATATCATATTAGAAAAACATAAAGTCCAAACTTTCAATGACCCTTTAAAATAATGAAGAGCCTTTCTAAGGCCCTGCGTTATTTTATTTATTTATTATTTTATTTATTATGAGACAGAGTCTCACTTTGTCACCCTGGGTAGAGTGCCGTAGTGTCACAGTTCACAGCAACCTCAGTCTCCTGGGCTCAAGTGGTCCACCTGCCTTAGCCTCCCAAGTAGCTGGGACTGCAGGTGCCTACCACAATGCCTACCTAGTTTTTCTACTTTTCCTAAATGTGAGGTCTCACTCTTGTTCAGGCTTGTCTCGAACTCCTGAGCTCAAGCAATCCACCTGCCCATCTAGGCCTCCCAGAATTCAGGATTACAGGCATGAGCCACCGCACCCAGCCTCAAGACCCTTTAAAATGCAATGTCATATCCTCCCACCACCCTCTCTGGTCATGTTGAATTCCCTCACTAAGTGTCTTCAAAGAATCCTGGGTCCTCACACTTGTGTTTTTCCCTTAGCTTGGCAAATCTGTCTCTGTCTCTTTTTTTTTTTTTTTTTTAAACATTAGAATCAAAAATCATATCTTCCAATTATGGAAGCAAAAATAATTATTTTGGTTTTTTGCTTCCTAACTTGTCACCTAGAGCTCTCTTAGGGTAATTCTTTTGTTACTCAATGCATTTATCAGCAAGGTCGTATTCCGTGTATAAATCCTTCTCCGTGACTTGCAAGATCCCTCACAGTCAGCCACTGTGAATTTCTTTGTGACTCCTTGCAAACCGACACACAGTAGGCACTCAGCAAACATTTGGTATTTCTATAGACGGTTTTATGGAGGAGATTTAATCCAAAAGTTCTAAAAATCTGGTCAGTTTTGATAATATATGCATCTGGGACAAATGTGAAGAGAAACCTCGGGAGCAGACATTAATGACAAAAAAAAAAAAGTGCTTTCCTGGCTATGGTTTATGCCTAAGTACTTAGGAATAACTGAAAATTAAAGGCTATTGCTGTTGTTTTGTTGAATAATACATCTGCAAACTGGAAAACTGCATGTCTATTTTATTTACCAGCACAAATGCCCATTTGCTCACACGCATAGCTGTTTGCAAGCAAATTTTGTTCCCATGCAAAACAAATGTAAATTTGGCATTAAACAAGTGCCAATTATTTCCTGAATGTAGACGGGGAAGGAAGGGTGATTTAACAGACAGAGGCTCTGGACGAGGAGGCAGGGAAGGCAGCCTAGCTCAGCTGCACGGGGCTTTTTCATCACTAGGAGTGAATGTTTAATCTGCTTAATTGGGTGGGCATTCACTGCCGACGAGCAGAGACCCAGCTCTCCGTGTCATTTTCTTTCCCTGCGAGATGGCTGCTGTGACCTTCGGCAGTCTCCTCAGCTCGCGGCTGGAAAATAGGAAGCTAATTTGGGCTTGTTCTCATGTTTCTTTCATGCGGCAGAGAGAATTCATTTGATAAGCCCTATGTCAGTTTTTATTGTGAGGCCTGATTACTGTGATTAATTTTAATACTACTAGTTACCATTTATTAAGGGCCCATAGGTGCCAGGCAGTACGGTGAGGAGCTTCTGGCTCTCTGCCTCGGTTGGAGTTTAACCCTCGCTCACAACCACCCCCTAAATGAGGCAGTATTGGCCCTGTTTGGTAGATAGGGAAACTGAGGCTCAGATTCAAGTCATATACTGGGGAGTGGTAGAAGCACAAATCGAAAACCAGATCTGCTTGCTCTATACCCCCTCCCCTCTTTTCTTTCCACTGTGGACAGTCCCTCATTGTAATCCAAACCAGCTAATTACTCCTTTTCACAGCTGGACCTTGTCAGCAACTGTTCTGGAGAAGGATTGTACTTCTTTCCTTATGGCTGCCTCAGAGGAAGAAGCAAAGCTTTTTTTCTGGTCGCCGGCTGCCTAGCTCCACACACTCCCTGCCCCCAGGAGTTTGGTGTTTCCTGGGCTCCCACTGACTGTCCAAAGCCAGCCTGCAACCCCCTCTGCTCTGGGCATGTTCTGACCACTGCCTTGGGTCGCCAGGTTTATCCAATGCTTATCCAAGGTGCCCATCCTTCCTCCGTGACCCTGCTACACACATGCTTAATGCTTACCTGTCTCAGGCTCTAGTGTTCCAGGCAACAACAGCAAATGCGATGAATGTTTCTCGCTCAGGCCCTAACGCATTTCAGATGACTTACTTTAGTCCTGTAAGTCGTCATATATTCAACAAAAATGCAGTGAGTGCTAATTAGGTGCCAGATACAGCTAGAGGGTCTGGACAGCCAGCAGTCCACAAATGGTTAGTCCTGGCCCTCGAGGAGCGTACCTGTGCACCTGTGACCCACCTGGCATGCGTCTGGGATGTAAAGCTACAGGGGCACATGGGGGGTTATAAACACTCAGCCGCTTATAGTTGAACTTCCACAATTAGAAAACAGTATCAACGGCGTGCTTCCAGATTCTTGGCCATCCATTACGTACAAAGCATTTCCTAAGCCCTTTCTAGCTAGCATCTTAACTAAATTTTGCAGCGTTAGCCATGGCATAGCCGCTAGCATTACCCCAACTTTGTAAATGGTGAAACCTGTGGCAGGGAGAAGGAAAGCCTGTCTGTGGCTACGCAGACCGGGAAGGGTGGAGCTAAGATGTAAAACCAGGGAATCTGCATCCGGAGTTGAAGTTTCTCACTGGACCAGGCATCACTTTCAAAGAAAATATCATGTGGAAAACCTTTCATGACTAAAGATGTTCTTGGTAGATGAATTCATAGAAACAGGAACTTGGAATCACCAAACTGTCTGCCCACAGGAGGATGGGAAGTAAAGGCAAAGCTCTAACAGGCGTCCTCAAACTATGGCCCGCCGGCCACATGGGGCCCGCTTAGGACATTTATCCGGCCCGCTGGGTGTTTTTGCCGCTGCCTGTCCTGCTTAGCAGCCCACTCCTCCCGGGGCCTGCAGTCCGGCCCTCCAATGGTCTGAGGGACAGTGAACTGGCCCCCTGTTTAAAAAGTTTGAGGACCCCTGCTCTAAAATCTTGAGGCATTCCAGCTATCACTTAGAAGCTTGATAACCAGCACCCCATTATTCCTAATGCCAGCATCTCAGTAGGTACCTGGCAGCATCTTCTCGATGTAGAGCTGCACTGGTTAGCCAGGACTTTTTTTTTTTTTTTAATATATATCTTTCAGCTCTTACTTTTGTTCCTTCTCCAGTCTTCTCTATTTTTCCATTCCTATTTTTTTTTCTCCTAGGTAAACATTCTCACCGATATGTAAACTGTACACAATTGAAGCAAAACACAAAGCTGAACATATGAGTGGCATTGTACATTTTTGAATCACAAAGGAAGAGCTTGGGTGCCAGAACAAGACAGTGCCTTTCCTCCATTTAATTACACTGGTTTCCATGGTAATGAAAACCAAAGGAGCGGGGAAGCCTATGGAAGATTCTCCTGCTTGGGGCTTACACTGCGTTGGTGAAAGTTTCCTGGAGTCAGGCTTAAACTAGACATTGTCTTGCTACCAGTGACCTAGGACAATTCCAGCAGAGAAAGAAAGAGAAAAAAGAAAAAGAGAGAGAGAGGTCACTTTTTGTGGCCAGGAAAACCATCAGCTGGAACACTGGGTCTTTTAACAATGTTATTAGGGCAGTAATATAGTAAAGTGCTACACTTTTTTATGACATAAATTAAAGCAAAAAAAGAGGAGAATAAAAAAGGTCAAATTTGTGCTTAATCTCTGACAAGTGTATTGGATTTTACGATATAATGTTTGCATATCATTCTGATTGATAACTTGATCCAAGTATTTCAACCCATCTTTTCTTCACCTGTTTTTTCTAACCCCAATATGTCTATCTGTAAAAATGACTTTAAATCTAATTTAAAGAAAAATAGAGTATACATGATTTAATTAAGCTACTGTTTTTATATCTCTGATTTCCTCCTGGGCGTCCATCATTTCTCTCTTCTCAGTGTAAGTTCTGCTTTCTCAGAACGGAAGGTTATTTGTCTTGACAGGAAGTAAACAATTAGGGGTGGAGGGGAAGAACATCCTTCTGTAACTTGCTTTTGGTGTCAAGCTCCACGTGAAGCCTAAGCTGGGGAAAGAGCAGCGAGATAGAGCTGGTGGTCAGGAACTGCCCAATTCTCCAGAGGCCAACCCAACTTCTGAGTTCTAAGAGCAAGAACCAATTAGCCAGAAACTGGCTGGGGGCTAGAGTCACAGGTCACATTGGGAGCTGCAAAATTGAGAGTCAGGTGGCTGAATTAGGTGAAGAGTGAAAAAATAAAGAAAATGAATTCTAGAGAAGACCCTGACAGAGAGAGAAGGTGCTAGGAAAGCAAAGGCAAGATTTTTCTGGGATCTATACGGCTGGGTTTGGCTTACAGTTTCCCTTCACCATGGAAGCTCCCCCTTTTCTTGGTTTTTGGGAGCTCGTGTGCAAATGGTGACATCATGCCTCTGGGCTTTATTCTGCTATGACCGACACTTCTGCCTTGTCTTTCTGAGGGTTCCACAGGTTGCTTCTGAACCGCTGTCACTTTTGGCCACTTGCAGGTGATATGTTGTGGAAGTGGGCTCTTTGTGTCACCAGTCTGAAGCCTCAAGGCTTTCAGGGAAAGAAGCCTCAGCATCTGGCAATAGACTAATCCTTCCTAACAGGAGCCAAGTTCACTCTTTGCCTCCCTCCTGCTGTTCTGGAGGGTGCATGAAAGCCCCCAGGAAAGGAACACTTTTCATCCCCAAACTGGCCCCGAGCAATGTCTATGAAATGGTTGTCATTTTACAACAAATGGTCCCAGCACTTCTCATAACATTAATACAATTATTATGCAAAGTAGTTGCTCTTCAATTTCACTGATCCTTTTCCCTTTTAAATATCAAAAAGAACCAGTTCACTCTACTGATTTTGAAACAGACTTCCCAGTTACGTTTTCCTTGGAATTATGAGCAGCTCTGGTGATTTGGTTTCTGATGGGAACATCTAGCGTCTATATTTGGCTGTTCATTCATTTGTTCATTCATCTCTTCACACACCCAGAGACATTATTCAGGGAGAATTATGATGTGATGGGTACAATATCACTTTAATTATAGCTTATTAAACAGTAAGAAACTGCTATGAGCCAGTTTGCAATTCTAAATTCCGGGGGCCCAAAGTCTGTCCTCTGTGAGTAAGTTCATAGGGAAAGAATAAATAAGTTGAGCAAGGGATCTAGCAGGCACTTCAGTGTGGAAGCAGACAGTAACTCCTGGGGAGTGGAAAGATACCCGGGCAGGTTTCACAAAGGAGTGTTGGAAGGGTTAGGTGCTGATTTCAGACTTTACCAGGCGATGACCAAAAGCTCACAGGAACTCCTCCTTGAGCAGCCAAGCTATAGTCCAATAGAAAGCTGAAGCCATTAGTTGGAGAGGAGGTGCAATTAGATAAGAGGAACAGGTGGGTGGGGAATGGAGAGATGGAATCTATCTCCAGGTACGGTCAGGGAAGTAACTTTTCTGAAAGTTGACCCTAGTCACTAGAAGGAGAGTCACTGCTTGTGACTGTCCTCATACAACTGGGAACCACTGAGAACACATTGTCTTAGGTAGCAAGTAGATGAACAGAATTACCAACGAAATGTGGCATCTGGGGACCACTCTAATACCAGATCATCTCCCATCACAACACAGCTTCTTAGAAGGATTCTATCATTTGAATTGTTTTGTAACATCTAAAAACAACAACAACAACAACAACAAAAAATAACTGAAGACACCTTCCTTAGGTAGGAAATGTGTCCATCCTTATCCATCACAGCGTGTTCTTGACATGAACCCCACCAATGACAGAAAGTACAACAGAGTCAGCTGAGGCCTTCAGGCCAGGTGTGTTTTATAGTATTGATGTCTGTAAGACATGTCTTTGTCTTTTTTTTTTTTTTTTAATTTTCTAATGCATCCCTAGGAACCTGTCGCAGCACCTGGCATGAGAGAGAAATTTAAAAAAGTATTTGTTGTGAATTGAATTGAGGAGAGTAACACATGGACAGAGTCTAGAGCCAGATTAACTGGGCCCAAACCCTGATTCCATTTCATTTAGCCCTCTGCTTCCTTCCCTTTAAAATGGATATATGAGGGTCATTCTGAAGCTTGGAGGAATGGAATACATTGAAGGCACTAACAGCAAGGGCTGGCGCAAAGTCACGCTCTACCTGGCGTATATTCATCATGATTCATGTTGCTCATTTCTTAGACCATAGCAAGGCTCAAGTCTGTAATTCTGGAACTCAACTTTTGTATATACATGTCTTTCTAGAAGTTGTTGAGGATTCAAACAATCTCAAAGTTAGGGAAACTTGACTTCCAAACAATGTTTTTTGAGTACATTGCTGTTGTACTTCCAATTCCTAAGCCACTACAATTGCTTTTCCTCTCCATCAATTTTCTAAGGCTGCTCTTGTTTTGAGGTCCTTACTAATTCCCTAATTGCCAAACATGGGGATTTTATTTTTTTTAATTTCACCCAACTGGATTTTTCTGGAACATTTAAAACTTTTTTATTTTTTTAGACAAAGGGTATTAATTTGTTGCCCCAGGCTGCCGTGCAATGGCATTATCTTATCTCTTTGCAGCCTCAAACTTCTGGCTTCAAGCTGTCCTCCTGCCTCAGCCTCCTGAGTAGCTAGGATTACAGGCGTGTACCACCACTCCCAACTAATTTTAGAACATTTTTTTTGTAGAGAGGATATCTTGCTTTGTTACTCAGGCTGGTCTTAAATTCTTGGCCTCAAGCAGTCCTCCAAATGTGCCGGAATTAGAGGTATGAGATGCTGCACCGGCCCAGACACAATTCTTAAGCTTTAAAACCCTCTAATCCTCAAAGAGTTCTATTAGTAAGTAGTATTTTCTAATTTTGCATGAGAAAACCAATATATATGTTTGTTAACAATGCTAAACATTTGGCCTTTATTCTACAGGCAATTAGAGACTCAAAGATACCCTTTAAAAGGAGGGTTATATGACCCTGCTCAACTTCTACAGAAATACATATATCCCAGGAGTATGGTCAATAGATTGAAGGAATTTTATTGGTGCACAGAAACCTGAGGTAGCCTGTCCTGTTAATGAAGGTCTAGATTCAAAATATAAAGGCTGTGGCAAAAAATTATGGAGGGAGGGAATGTCTTTAGACATTTATTAGACATTATTATGAAGGCTTGTTGACTGGCTGCTTATAGGTGGTTGGAAGCACAGCGTAAGAACGTTTTTAAAGTTCCTTGCTTGGTAGACTTTACAAACAATGTGTTTGTTTAGCTACATTCTATAATTTGGGTATTTAGCCTCTCAGACTGGCCTTGTGCCCTATTAGTCTTAATTAACAGGGTTTGGCTGGGTAAGCAGTTCCCCGCCAGGAGCCACCATGGCCTCTGCTGCTTTCTCCAGCTGACGCTTGCCGCACTGCCGCCTTTTCCCTGCAGCCCGGTTCTGGCCCAGGGAAGGAGAGTGTTTAGGCTGCTGGCTCCTTGGCCATTCCACTGTTGCTGTTCAGTGACATGGCAACACCATTCTCCTTCTGCCAGGCACCAGCTGCTGCCTTGCTGGGAAAATAAGAATCCAAAACTGTTCTTGGCTGAGTCTTCAGGCTCTTTAGCAGCACCAAACTCATGGGCTTTTTATATCCAGCCCCACCCTGCCCACCCCACCTGCACTCTCTTGACTGATACTGCAGGTCTCTGGCAAAGCTAGTGAATTCTTTCTTCTTGCCTTTTGCAATGGGTCTCCTATTTTAGAAGTTAACAAATATTTATTGGGTGTCTATTGGAAACTGCCAGACTTATGAAGGGGACAGAGGGGCAGGGCTAGTGGGTAAAGAGAAAGGATGTTCAGAATCCAGAGATGCTGCTGCGGCTAGTGTAGGCACCAGCAGGCAGTTCCACATGTCTGTAGGAAAGAGTATGGGTGGGAAGGATGCAAAGTCTGGAGGGGATGCTGTGAGATGGTGCTGGAGCAGGAGCAAAGAGATAAATCATTAATGGCTTTGCATATCATAAATTAGAGTTCAAAATTTATCCACAAGAAAATAGACAGGCCTTAACAGGTTTAAACAGGGGTGTGATGTGTCCGATTTGCTCCTTAGAATTTATTCTGCTGCAATGCGGAGGTTAAATTGGAGGAGAAAGAGAATCCTGTTAGGACTTCTAGTAGCTGGGCAGGTAAAAGTTACAGAAACTGCACAAAAGAAGTAGGACTGGGAAGAGTGGAGAATGAGCAGATTCAAGGGATTTATAAAAAGGTTGATTTGATGAGATTTGGTGATTGACCAGATTGGAGGGGAAAGGAGAACAACAGTGTCTCTAGGTTATTTCTTAGGCAATATGCCTAATATAGAACTTGACTGTGAAAATAAATTCACGAAATACATTCAACCTCATTGTCACCTAATCTCCCAAGATTCTATTCTCTCAAACTCTTTGTTTTGAAGTCTTGGAGTTTTTTTTTTTTTCTTTCAAACTAATGTCCTCTAGTAATATTAAATCTACCCTCGAACCCTGAAGGAGGTTCTGTCATTGATAAACATCAAGCATCTTGATGGGTGTTTATGAATTACCAGTGGCCACCCTTCTTGTCCCCAAGTTCAGGAAACTCTCCAATGTACAATGCTTTGAAAAGTGGAGCTGTCCCCCTGAGGAGTGAATCATGTTGGTTTTGACACATCTCTGTTAAGTGAGAAGAAATAATTATAAAATCTTATGAAATCTTATCTCCAGCATGATACCTATGGGCTAACTGGATAATCAGTGTCCTTCTCTGCTCAACTGAAATGTCACCTAACACCCCACCACCCCGTTGAAGCCATACCCAGCAGTTGGGTTTCTCTTCATCTTTCTTAGTGAAAGTTGATCCTATCCATTTTGTCCATTTTTTCCCATTAATTGAAGGACTTACAGAGGCTGTATCATGTACTGGGATCAGGTACTAGCCCCTGGGAATATATACAGAACAGGACAAGTTGCCTGTACTCATGGAGCTTACGTTTGGTGAGAGAAGGCAGACAAATGAGTGAGTAAACAGATAAGTGAACCAGAAAAGTTCAGAGACTAAAATGTTACAAAGAAAATTAAAAGAGAAAGTGTGATTAGGGCCAGAGAGGGCTAAGTAATTTAGACAAGCCAACATGGAAAACCTTATTGAGTGAAGAGTGATCAGAAATAGAATCCAGCCAACTGGTGGGTTTAGAGGTAGCTCTTTCTGGGCAAAAATGCTAAGGAAGAGAAAAGTTTGCCTTGTCCAGCATAGATGAATGCTTTGCTGTGTCTGGAACATAATTTATATCCATTTGACTTATTTTATTCTCTACTTTTCCATATTTGCACTCTGTGGGTTTCCAGGCTAATTGGATTATTTGCATACATATTGTTTCTTGCTAAAATCCTACACCCCTCAAGGGCAAGGGTGTATCATATACTTCATCTGTTTTCCTTACAACTTTTAGCACAATGCACAAAACATTACTAGGTGCTCAATAAATTCTTGCTAAATTCAATTGAATTTGCAGTAATAGGATTTTTTTTCTTTTACAATATGAAGAGTGAACAAAAGAAATCTCTACTAAACAACACAGTGACACTGTAAAAAGGATTTAGGAACAGATAAGATTCTCCACAAAAATGGTACACTTTCGTTTTAATGGTTGTTATCCCTCAATTTGTTAAAGAATTGTCTTAGTTCAGAAAGTGTTTCCTATGACAGCTTTCCACATTTTCAAGAGAGAGGAATTTGCCAAGACAGGGCTTTGGTAATTATAAATAATTCCATTTGTGGCTGAAACACAAGAGCAGGGAAGAAAGGAAAATTTATTTTCTTCATCCAGCAGCCAATTATCTGGGCAAAAGGCAAAGAGAGGGACAGGTTCCAGAACCCTGAGTCTAAAAGGGAGTTTATGAAAGAGAGTGGGTCTGAGAAACAGTGAGGAGCAGAGAAGAGATGCTGGTGAGACAGTAATTTAAAGGCTAGAAAATCTGATAAGCTAAGGTGGCCGAGCTGGAGACGGAATGAAAAATAACAGAAAGACAGAGTGGAGGAGGGGTGAAGTCCAAGGGTGGGGAACCTGCAGCCTGGGGCCACTTGGGGCCTTCTAGGTCCTTGAGTGTGGCCTTTTGGCTGAATTGAAATTTTATAGAACACATCTTTCTAATAAAAGGACTTGTTCTGTGAAGTTTGGATTTGGTTGAGCAGCTACCCTTGGGGATCTGGAGGGCCCTGTGTGACCTGGAGGTTCCCTGTTAGACTCAAAGCAAGAAGATCTGGGTGCCCAGGTGATCATTTTGGGTGAAGTCAGTGGGACACCCAAGTATAGTCACAATGTCATTTGTAGCTTCATTCTTTAGCTGGCTAATAGATGTACCTTGTGCCCAGAACAGCTCCCAGTGTGACCCTTTACTTCTTGTCCTCATCTATATCCGTGGCTCTTGGCATCATTGTGTTTCTCTGCTGCAAGGATCTCTGTAGCTGTGACCCCCTGCTGCCATGGTAACACCTAAGAGCTCATCACTGTTTTAAACAGTTCCATCTCCACAGCCCTGATGTTGGAGGTTCCTTCCCTCTTTCACCTCACCTCTTCCTTTCTTCCCTTCTTTAGTCCAGCATTTCACCCTCATCCTTTCATTTACTGATTCATTCCACAAGTATTTAAAGTGCCCGCTATAGGCCAGGTACTTCTCTAGGTACTGAGAATACAGTGGTGAAGTAGGCCAAGTCTTTTTTTTCTAAAAGAAAAGGACGGTTTATAGAAAGGAAGATTGTATATAAATATAGAAAAGCTCTTCACATAAGGAAGGAAGCCCTCCCTCTCTCATAATCAGCAAAATGCAAACAAAATGCTACATGGAGATAATCATTTTTTACTTCTCAGATTTACAAAATTCACTGATTAACTGGGCTCTTGTTTAGCAAGGCTGTGGGGAAATAGGAACTTTTACACACAGCTGGTGGGAGTATAAATTGGTACAATCCCTACTGAGGGCAATTTGGCATTATTTATCAAAATTATATGTATATGTAGCCTTTTACTCACTTCAGGGAATTTATGCTACTGCTATATTTGCACACAGGCAAAATTACAAAGTTATCTATTGAATTGATAGAGAAGAATTATGAAATACCAAATGTCCATTAATGGGGGCATATAGTTAAACAAAGTATGGTATATAATAACACATTATGCCCTTGTAAATCAAATAATCCCAGACCTCTAAATCCCCCAAACAAAAATAAAATGAAGACTCCCTTTACACACAAATGAGGGGAGAACTGCAATATGGGAAGAGCCAGGATTCCAGCCATGTGTATAATATGTGCTCTCTTCTGTAAAAAAGAAAAGTAAATCTAAGAACCTATACAAGTATTTGCTTATATGTTCATAGGGAACCTGGAAAGATATATAAGAATTTAATAAATGTGGCCATTTTCTAGTGGAGTGGGACGAAATGGGTGGGAAACCACAAAACTTTTTACTATACGTGAAAATTATTTGGTTTCTGAAACATATGAAAGAGGCAGGTGGATTGCTTGAGCTCAGGAGTTCAAGACCAGCCTGAGCAAGAGCAAGACCCATCTCTACTAAAAATAGAAAAACTAGCTAGGTTTTGTGGCAAATGCCTATAGTCCCAGCTACTCAGGAGGCTGCAGCAAGAAGATCTCTTGAGCCCAAGAGCTTGAGGTTGCTTTGAGCTGTGATGCCACAGTACTCTACCTGCTATCCCCTCATCCCTCTGCCAGGGTGACAGTGAGATTCTGTCTCAAAAAAAAAAAATTACTTAATCAAAGGTATTGTAAAGTTCAGCAAGGGAATGGATGGTGAAAAGAAGTGCTATTTTAGATAAAGAGTCAAGGAGTGCTGTTCTGAGACGGCAACATAGAAAGAGAAAACCTAATAAACTCAGGGGACCTTGGAGATGTCTTGAAGAAGAGTGATCTGAGCCAAGAAAAAAACAGGTGCAAACACCAGGCAGCAGGAGCATCCTCATTACAGGAATCACGGAATAGCCTAGGATTTTCATAGAGGTGGCCACGGACAAAACCATGCAGAGTCTGTGGGTCTTGGTGAGGGTTTTGGATTTGTTTTCTGTATGGACTGCCATTATCTTCTAATGTTCTGCACATTCTTCTAGCCCCTTCTTCTTCCTGCTCAGCTGAAGTGCCATGACCAACAGTAAACATTTCCTCCCTTATCCTCCTGCTGCTCCCTTTTGCCAATCTCCATCCTTGAACAAATTTCACTGTTCATTTTTCCCCTCCTCTGGTGATGGTACTAACGATGAGTGCCTAAGTCTGGTACATGACTTCTCTGCAAATTCTCTCAAATCACCCTTGACAATGACTTCATTCACCTTGGATTTTCCTGTTGCATCTGTTGCATTGACAGTTTCAGACTTCCTTCTCTCTCTGCCACCCCATAGTCACCACACATTAGTTAATAACCCCACTCCTTGGTTTAACATGAATTGAATTCACTGGAGTTCCCCCAATGGAACCCATGATCTTCTCTTCCCTCCAAACCCACTCTCCCACCTGCCTTAGTGAGTGGCACCCTCATCCCTCAGTGATCCCATCAGGACCCTAGGAATCACCAATGATCCCTACAACACCCACATCTGACTAGAGCTGTAGTGTTGTTATATCCCTTAATTCCAGCCTTCTAGTCCAATCTCATTGCTTCAGACTCAGATCAGTCCCTAAGCATTGTTTATTTAGAATACTGCAGTATCTGTCTCTAAAATGGAACTTACCTAACTTACTGATCGCTGTCCACTAACATATACACATTTCCCCCAAATTTCCAATAAGTATAACTGCTTATATTATTCCTCAGTTTAAATATTCTCTAAGTATCATCTGCATAAAATAAAAATTGCTTGACAAAGAATCCAAGGTTATTTATTATTTTCTTAGGGAAGCATGTTTTAACTTCTTTGATTTTTACTTCTCCAAGACGGGGGTAATAATGGAAGCAACCTCATGGGGCTAGCATGAGAATTAAGGGGAGATAAGATGTGCATTGCTGTGAAGAGAACTTCACTGTATTTAATATTCTGGGAAGCTAGCTATTGTGATTAGCTAGTTATTGAAGGGAACTTGACTATATGTAATATTCTGGAAAGCTAGTTATTGTGATTAGCTAGCTATTGTGATTATTACCTGTTTTCAACCCATCCTTACCCCCTCCTCAACAATATTCTGGAAAGCTAGTTTTTTGGATTAGCTAGTTATTATGATTATTACCTATTTTCAACCCATCCTTACCCCCTCCTCAACATGGGTCAGTCCCAAAAACTACCTGAAGTTTTATGACTAGTTTCTGGTCTTTCTCTCTTTGAGTTTATGCATTCTGTTTGGAACACCCATCCATGTGTTTAGCATCAGTTCGGACCTCCAGGGCCATAGTAGATATCCATGTCTAACAGCATATGAAGATTGCCACCATTATATAGTGTTCATGCCCTGGTGTGATCTCTTCCTTCCCCTTGAGGATGGGTGGAACCTGTGACTTGCTTCTAGATGTACAGAGCAAGTGCTTACATGCCTTTGATTATGTTATGCTATTCAAGATTGCACTTCCCGTTTTGCTGGCATCTCACTCTCCCTTGCTGACTTTGGAGAAGCAAGCTGCAATGTTGGAGAGTGCTACATAGAGAAAAAAAGGGGGGGATGTCCTCCAGCTGTCACTTGGCAAGAGAATGTAATCATTATTACAGCTCTTAGAAGGGAATGAATGCAACCAACAATGATGTATGCTTAGAAGAGGACCCTTCCCCAGTCATACTTCAGATGAGAACATAGCCCCAGCCAATACCTTGATTCCAGCCCTATAAGACTCTGCAAAGGACCCAGTTAAAAAATGCCTCCAAACCTGGCCCATTGATATTGGAAGATAATAAATATGTGTTGTTTTTAAGCTGCTAAAACTATAGTAGTATCATTATGTAGCAATAGATGTCTGATACATTATCTGTCTGTACTTTCTAACACCCCAATGGACCTTGATTACAGCATTTATCTCTTGCTTACTCTGTGTTTCTCCTCTGGCTTTGGAGACATGTGAGGGAGATGACTACATTTTTGTTGCACAACAAGGATTATCTATAAAGTAGCTAGTAGGTATTTAATAAATGTTCATTGAATATATTTCTTTCCTATAATACTTGCTGACAAAGCGATTGGATTTTTGATTGGGTGCAAGGAGATAAAACTTGTTTTGCAAGTGTATGAAACTGAAATAGATCATGGGGTTAAAAATGACAACTGCATAGAGATGTGCATCTAAAGCCAACTTTTCAATGGAGTTTTCTTGATTAATGAATCTCTTCATTTATACAGACACTAGAAACATTTTTAAAAGTTCTGTTTCCTCTTATAGTCTACTTTCAAAGGCACTGACTTCTCATTATTAATAATCAAACACCACTCTGGAAAATGAGCAAATTGAAATGACTAACTTTTAGCTTTTAAGGCTTGCTATTAAAATGAAAAGTTAAAATTCCTTTTTTATAAAATTGATGGTACACTTTCACTTGGATAATTTAGTACTTTGAAAAATGGCAGTGTTCTTGTTTCATCTTTTGGTTAACTAATCTGTTTGAGGAGTTTCCTTGCTGAGAACATTCCAAGGGTTTGTTTGTTTGTTTATTTTAATTTTTTTGAGGGGTTGTTGGGATCAAGAACTATATTATATTATTCTCATTTTTATAAATGTGTTTCCTATGAAATTAAAACAAAAATTTTAGCCAGAAACCAAATAATCTAGTATGATATTTATTTTTACCAGCAGGTAATCAATTAATATTTATTGAAGTGAATTAAGTCTAGTGTTTATTGTGAATACATCTGCATGAAGATAAAGTGAGGTCTATGGGATTACATAATGCAGGCTTGTATTATAGTTCCAAACTACATCATAAAGGGCATCCACATTGGGAAAAAGGAGGTCCAGATATCCCTATTTACTTATGATACAATTTTATACCTAGAAAACCATAAAAATTTCACCAAAAAAAACCTAGAATTCATAAATAAATTCAGCTAACTTCAGGTTACAAAATTGATTTACACAAATAAAAAGCATTTCTATGTACTAATAAAAGTCAAGCTGAGAGTCAGAACAAGAACTTAATACCATTCACAGAGGCTACAAAGAAAATAAAATTCTGGCTCAGCAACTATAGTTTAGTGGTTAGGGCATTGGCCACATACACTGAGGCTGGAGGGTTTGAACCTGGCCTGGGCCTATTAATAACAACAATGACAACTACCACCACAACAACAAAATAGCGGGGTGTTGTGGCAGGTTCCTGTAGTCCCAGCTACTTGGGAGATGGAGGCAAGAGAATTGCTTAAGCCAAAAGTTTGAGGTTGCTGTTAACTGTGACACCATGACATTCTACCAAAGGTGACATAGTGAGACTCTGTCTACAAAAATAAAAGAAGAGAAAAGACAAGACAAGAGAAGACCAAGCAATATGCTTAATCAAGTAGGTGAAAGATCTCTACAAGGAAAAATACAAAACATTGATGAAAGAAGGCTGGGTGTGGTGGCTCATGCCTTTCTGTAAACCTAGCACTCTGGGAGGCCAAGGCAGGTGGATTGCTTGAGGTCAGGAGTTCAAGACCAGCCTGAGCAAGAACAAGACCCTGTCTCTACCCAAAAAAAAAAAAAAAAAAAAAAGAGCCTGGTATTGTAGTGGGTGCCTGTAGTCTCAGCTATTTAGGAGGCTGAGATAAGAGGATCACTTGAACCTAAAAGTCTGAGGTTGCAGTGAGCTAGATTGCCACCATGGCATGCTAGCCTCGGCAACAGAGTGAGTGAGACTCTATCTAAAAACCAAAACCAAAACCAAAACCAAAAAATATTAATGAAAGAAATCAGAGATGACATAAACAGAAAAACATTCCATATTCATGTATTGGAAGAATCAACATTGTTAAAATATTCACATTTCCCAAAGTGATTTACAGATTCAATATAACTTCCTTCAAAAGTCCATTGTCATTTTTCATGGATCCAGAAAAAATAATCTAAAACTTTATACAGGTCCAAAAGAGACCCAGAATAGTCAAAGTGATCCTAAGCAAAAAGAACAAATCTGGAGGCATCATATAAGCTGAGTTCAAATTATACTATAAGGATACAGTGATAAGAACAACATAGTACTGGTATAAAATCAGACACATAAACCAATGGGACAGAATAGAGAACCCAGAAATAAAACTGTATATCTATAACCAACTAATTTTTAATAAAGCTTACAAAAACATATAGGATTCTCGATTCAATAAGTGGTGCTGGGAAATGAATGAAACTAGAACTCTTTCTCTCTTACTCTGTGTAAAAGTTAACTCAAGATGGATTAAAGACTTTTTAAATTTAATTTTTATTTATTTATTTTTTGGAGACAGAGTCTCACTTTGTCACCCTCGGTAGAGTGCTGTGAGGTCACAGCTCACAGCAACCTCCAGCTCTTGGGCTTAGGTGATTCTCTTGCTCAGCCTCCTGAGTAGCTGAGACTACAGGCATCTGCCACAATGCCCAGCTAGGATTAAAGACTTTAACTTAAGACTTAAAAACATAAAATTATAAGAGAAAATATAGGAAAAACTATTCTAGACATAGGGCTAGCCAAAGAATTTATGAAAAAGAACACCCAAACAAATACAGAGAGAACAAAAATAAATAAGTGGGATTTAGTTAAACTAAGACATTAGGGCACAGCAAAGGAAATAATGGAATAAACAACCTATAGAATGAGAGAAAATATTCACAAAATATACATCTGACAAAGGACTGGTATCTAGCATCTGGAAAGAACGCAAATGAATCAACAAGAAGAAAAGAATAACTTTGTCAAAAAGTACATAAAAGACACGAACAGACTCTTCTCAAAAGATAGACAAATGGTCAAGAAACATGAAAAAGTGCTCAGCATCACTAATTATCAGGGAAATGCAAATTAAACTAACAATGAGATACTACCTCACCCTTACCAGAATTGCCATTATTAAAAATTCAAAAAATAACAGATGTTGGTGGCTGTAGCGACAAGGGGGGGTGCTTATACACTGCCAGTGGGAATGTAAACTTGTATAATCATGGTATGAAGATTCCTCAAAGAACTAAAAGGAGACCTACCATTTGATAGTGCAATCCCACTGCAGGGTATCTACTCAAAGGACAAAAGATCATTTTATGAAAAAGACATCTGCATCTGAATGCTTATTGCAGTGTAATTTGTAGTAGCACAATCAACCTAAGTGCTCATTAACTGATGAGTGGATAAAGAAAATGTGATATAGATTTATCTCTTTTACACACACACACACACACACACCATGGAGTACTATTCAGCCATATAAAGGAATGAAGGTTTCTGCAGCAACATGGGTGAAACCATAGACCATTATCCTAAGTGCAGTATCTCAGTAATGGGAAAACAGATAACAGATGTTCTCGCGTATAAGTGAGTTTTTATATCATATATACACAAAATTAATCCCAGCTGAATTATAGACAGCGAAAGGCAAAACTATAAACGTTCAGAAAACATTATAAGAAAATATATTTATGATCTTGAGACAAAGAAAAATTCTTAAGCAAAGTTTTAAAAAGCCTAATACAGAAAAGCAAATATGGAAACATTTGATTGCTTTAAGCTTAAGAACTTCTCTTCCTCAAAAATGACCATAAAGAAAATTAAAAAATAAGCTGTGCACTGCTAGAAAATATAAATAGTCATAATTTTCAATGGATTAAGGGGCAGGCTACTCATGGGAGGAAAGTAACAATCTGATAGGAAAATATACAAAAGTCAGAAGAGGAGGTAATAGAAATGAATAATAAATATATAAAAGATGCTTTATCACATCAACAATCATAGAAATGCAATTTAAAAGCACAATGTCCATTGCTAGTAAAATAGATTGATAAATTATAGTATGTTCATACAATAAAATATTACACAGATAATAAATGAACTATAGCTACCCTGTGCAAAGGAGCATTGGCATAGTGGAATTGGAAAGGGAATGTGGAATGTTCTGTCTTTTAAACTGGATATGTCCATAGGAGTTGTGCTGTTGTTCTTTATACCTTAGGTGTACCTTATAAATATGCTTTTGTATCTAATAAATATTGGATCTAAGCTAATTTTTTTTTTTTGAGACAGTCTCACTCAGTTGCCCCAGGCTAGAGTGCCCTGGTACCAGCCTAACTCACAGCAACCTCAAACTCCTGGGTTCAAGTGATCCTCCTTCCTCAGCCTCCTGAGCAGCTGGGATTACAGGCATCCATCACATGCCTGGCTGATTTGTCTAGTTTTAGCAGAGACAGGGTCTCACTTTTGCTCAGACTGGTCTGCAACTCCTGAGCTCAAGCAATCCTCTCACCTCAGCCTCCCAGAGTGCTAGGATTACAGGCTTGAGCCACCACGCCTCACCTAAAATTGTGACTGTTTTCAGACACGGTGGTCTTCTTAGATCTATCCTATAGGACTAACTAGGTGAGATAGGGGGCCTGAGTAGGAATATTAAATGTGAACCATGAGATTCTTTGGGCCCAGGAAGAAATAGTTTTTCTATCCTCATAAAATGAAAACTAAGATAGAAATTACATTTTGTGGGGTAAAGTAACTATTGGAATTTTGCTTAAGAGTAGTCAGAAATATTGAAGGGCTTGATAATATTTCCATGAGGGGCAGAAAGAACTTTTTCAGGGTATGTCAGAGTTTGAATGTTTGTGGCACCTCCAAAATGCATGTGGAAACTTAATCTCCAATGCAACAATATTAAGAGGTGGGGCCTTTTAGGAAGTGGCTAGATCATGAGGGCTCTCCCTTCGTGGATGGGATTCGTGCCTTATAAAAGGGCTGGAGGAAACTAACTAGGTCCTTTTGCTCTTTCTTCCCTCTGCCATGTGAAGATATGGTGTTCATCCTTTCCAATGATGCAGCAACAAGTCACCATCTTAAAAGCAGAAAGCAGCTCCCATCTGACACTGGGCTTGCCAGTGCCTTGCCCTTGGAGTTTCCAGCCTCCAGAACTGGGAGGAAAAACTAAAAAAAAAAACCAACTCTGTATTTTGTTATAGCAACACAAACAGATTGAGACACTGCACATATTTCAAGGGAATGTTGGGAGACAAAGACATGTATGATTATATCCCATAAATCCTGCTCATTCAACTCACTTTGTAGAGTAGTTAAGAAAATCCAATGAGATAATTAAAATGCCTGTTGCACAGTAAGTGCAACAACTATTAGCTCTTATTGTTATCACTTCATCATGAGTAGGATCACAGAATGATATACTTTTTTCTATTAAGGTCATTTTCACATGTAGAGATCTGCTAAAATGTGATCCTTGAACTTGGGAAAATTAACTTCACCTGGTTTACAATCCATGAGAAATTGTGATTATTGAAGTTTTTTAATATTTGCTGTGTTCAGACAACTTGTTTAATTCAGAACAGCCATCCAGAACCATAAATCTCCTCCAGGAAGGGAACTGTGGAAAGGACAGGCACCATATGCCTGTTGTCACTCCAATCTGAGAGTTGACCTTTATTCTTAAATGCAGTCATCGTTTTAGTTTACCCTTTTCTTCCCAGTTTATGTCTTCATTTACTTATTTACATTTTAGGGGGCGAGACAGAGGGCTAGTTGCCATGTCAAAAGTGTGAAACTTTGTTTCTAACTTTGATTTCACATTTTACTAAATTAAGTTCAGCAGTAATACAACCAAGCAAACAAAAACAGAAAAGAAAATTGGGGCAAATGCTGAGCCCCTAGTACAGGTGAGACATGGATCAATGACTAGACATGGACTTAATAAGCAACATGAAATATTTTAAAAACAAATTGATGGAGAAATCTGGGACATTATATTGTATGTGTCCGTGCTCTGTGGGATTCCATCTGGACCATTTGAAAGGGAAATGAAAAGATTTGGAATGATTTATGTAATAAGTAATTTCGAAGGGGAAGACAGACAGCTTTTTTAAAGGAGAGATGTGTTTTCTGCAGTCTTCCTCCCCCATACTCTTATTCGGCAGCTTACTACCTCTACAGGAGAAATCAATGCATGGTATCCAAATACCAGGACTTAAATGTGGCCAAAATGTGCATTTGTTTGTGTTACCTTTTTACCTCCTCCCTTATAACCTATTTTTATGCCCAATGTTCCTTGATTATGCTCATTTTCAATCTGCAGCATTGTGTATAGAATGGATGAAAGACAAAATCATTTATTTATTGATGACCTGATTGCAGGATAAGATAGAGAAATGATGTTTCTATATGTTTTATGTATTTCCTATGACCCAAAATGTGATTTTCCAGCTGTTATACTCTTGCAGAAGTATGTGTTTCCTGAGGAGCAAATATACTTACATTCTGTTCCCATTGAGATGATCTGCTGATTCTGATCAACCCCAGGTCCCGAGTCTGGCAGAAAATTATTCAGATGATTGCTCTGATTTCAGGCTGTGTCTAGCCTAGAAAAACTCCACTCTAAGTTATCTCCCTGCAAATCACTGGTCGTTATTCACCAGCTCAGTTGTCCCTAACTCACCATTCTTTGTTATTCCGTAATGGGGGTGTATTCTTCTCCATTCCTGTCACTGAATGTCAATGTTGTAATCTGCTTGTAATTAGGACTGCTCCAAAGATCCATCTTTTCTTTATCCCCTTCTCCCAAGAACTTCATAGAAAAAGAAACATGCCAGTATTGTTCTCACCCACAAACAGAAATGAATTCAGACCAAATTCCCTGGCCTAAGGTATATTAGCTTGTCACCCAAGATAAAATTTATATTTACTTAAAGATGTGTCACTCCACACAAACTTTCTCAGACTTGCAGTAAATAAAAATGCATGCCTGTTTAGGCACAGAAAAAAGAATCGTTTTGAGAAATATAATCCACTCACACAATGAAAAGTCATAGTATGAATGTACCATATGCCAATAGTGATGTGCCTCAAAGAATAATGAGTTCCATTTCGTTGAGCTTGCTTTAGAGTTCCTTGGCATTATAGCCAATGTATTTACTGCTGGCATGTGAAAAAAGCCTTAGTCCCGGGTTTTTGAATAATGATGTAAAGGAAAGATGCTGCATGCAATTTAGTGGATTTTTTTGTTGTTGTTGTTTTTTACTTGCTGCAAACTGCCTGGATAATTTCATTTCTTCTTTTTATTTGCTTTGGAGTAATTTAACTTAGAAAATTTCATAAATAAAAAAAGTTATTTTAATAATTAATCCTGACATATCAACTTCAAGGCAAGTCAGTCCATTTGTAAGAAACCCCTTTATGTTTTCCATTCAAATTAGATAAGCTCTGCTTAGAAGGTTCTCTTTGAAGGTGCCTATTAAAAAATGGCAAGTCACAAAACATGCTACTTCTCTACAGTTATTTGCATTATTTTTACTCTCTGCTAGAACTGTGCATACAGTAGGAACAGGATAAATGCCTGCTTCTGAGAATAAAGTACTCGATATGGTATATTTTCTTTCATAAAGAGCTTATATAGTCTACTAACTGGAGTTGTATTCACAATTTAAATCACAGATTGAAACAACCCAAAGCAGAAGTAATCAGTTAGAAAGGACCCAAACTCATTGTTAATGGAAAGTTAAATCTAGAGTTGGATACAGGAGCTTATGTACTGTAGACTGTGTGTACTGTGAACTGTATGTACTGTGAAATGTAATTAGTTCTTCTCTTCAAGAAGAAAAAAAAAGCCTAGACAAACAGAAAACAAAACTAATTAGAAAACTCAAAGATTTCCTAACCACAGGCTTCAAGAAACTGATATCAAAAGAAAATAAAACATTATATTAATGTTAAGAATATCCATTAAGCAAGGCATCTTTTTAAAGTGATGTTGACTGTGATTATACCAATTAAACTGATGTCAGATTTTCTTCTGAATTAGATTAGCTAAAATTTTCCTTTTCGTTGACTATTTCGTAAGGCAATTTTCATAAGCTTGGTTTTAGGGGTCAGTGTAATACTGTCCTGTCTAAGCCTCATAATTTGCTTTCTGTACTAGTGAAACTCAACAGCAGAAGTTAGAATAGTTGAAAGAATGGATGTCTAAAGTTCTCCAGGGAGCCTAAATGTGTTCATCATGCCACCAAAGTATTCATTCCCTTGACGTTTACTGAGGGCCCACTGTGCTCCAAAGTGTCTGCTAACTGTGTTATATTTGCAAAAAGAATAAACAGGTTGCTTTGGTAAAAACTAACAGGCTCAGTCCCACGCAGATTTAGTGTTAAAGGAGATCTCTCTAAATTATGGAAGTTAAGGTGAGACCTGGCAGTTGAGAAGGTATGATACATGTGGAGGCCACAGCAGGTAAAATGGTCCTGAGGCAGCCAAGGGCTTGTGGTGGGTGGGAAGACAGCAGATGACCTCATGGCAAGAGAGTGAAGAGTGAGGGGCTGGCCAGCAGGTGGCACAGTAGAGGTGAAAGCTAGCTTGAGGCCTGGTCTTGGGGGCCCATGCAGGCTGGGTAAAGAGTTTGGATATGATGATTTTGTTTTAAGAGCACTAGGAAGCCACAGAGGCCTGACATAAGGAGTGATAGGAACTGATCTAAACTTGGCATGATTTCCCCTGGCTACTCTGTAGAGTAAGGTGACCAGATTTTAACATTGGTTAAGCGGGACACCATTGATCAGGGGTGGGGTGGGAGTGGGGCAGAGGAGGGGTGTGTTCTTGACTAAAAATTTGATCTATATGGAGCAACAAAAATTTTCATAGAATGCAAAAATTGTATTGTAATATTGTTTTTAATTTCAACATAAGTACAATTTACAAATATAATACATTAAAAAAATTATGTATAGGGCAGCGCCTGTGGCTCAGAGGAGTAGGGCGAGGGTCTACCTGGGTAACCTTGCCCAGGAGTGGAGTAAGGAGTTTACATTAGCCTTTTCATTTCCAAATGAAGTTACATTAACCTCTTCATTTCCAAATGGAGTTACATTAACCTTTTCAGCAGCCAAAAACTGTATATTCCCTTCCTGTTGTTCTGCCGTTCCCTAGCTTGTCGTGAATTCTTTCCAAAAATCAGGATTTTTTAAAAACATGGTGGGACGCTGGACAAATTGTTAAAAATCTGGACTGTCCCGCCAAAAGCTGGACGTCTGGTCACCTTACTGTAGAGTATATTCTGAGTGTCAACAGAGCTCAGGTAGGAGATAGCTATTGTATAGTGGAAAGAAGTGGGCTTGACTTCACAGTGTGGGGCAGTGGACATGGAAAGAAACAGACGGAGGTGAGATACCTTGGAGGAGATGAATGAAGGTTGGAAAGGAAGGGGTCCAAGCTTTAGACTGGATATCTTCCTCACTTGCAAAGGAGGAAGATGTCTCCCAGGGATATAAATTATGTTTATAAATATTAAATATTTATGTTTGGTGAATGTAAATACCTGGAAATGTAGAGACAATTAACAAATTGATGACTGCAAGAGAAATACTGAAAAATTCAGAAATATCACAGACACTCATGTTACACTACAGAGAACAAAAGTATTATGCATTGTAATTAGCAGATTATTGGATAAAGATCCTCATTTCTACTACAGTCTTTGTTACTTGGCAAATTACCTAATACCTTTGTTAAAATTTCTTTTTCTGCAGCATTGTGTTAATAACACCAAACTCACCAAACCATTGTGAGATTCCTATGATAGCATATGTGAGAAATAAGCTTTATTAAAATATTCAAAGATGTTTACCTGGATTCCAAATAGGTGTTAACATTCTATTATGTCAACACTTATAGAATGTTTTCATATCAATGACCAATAAGGATTTTTTAAACCTTTTTTCTACAGTCAACTTTGATGCTTTGCATTACAAAATAGAGCATTCATTTGAACCCAAAGCACAGTAATTAGCATCACTTTTTGGTATGGTGAAAATTTTGATGGATCCTGTATAAGATTATCATAATCTATATGAATAAAATGTTCTATGTTAGAATGCATAAAAATATATTTCTTTCCATCTAATTGATTACATTTCTAAGCCTTCCCGGGCTTCTATTACTTCTAAACTGCACCTGGTTTTCAATAGTTCTAAACCTTACCTGACTTCCAATCTTTTGACATTTTTCTATTACAAGGTAAACATAAAAATTAAAATGGAACAACTCTGAGAGCCACAGATTATTATCATCTGAATAAAAAGGTATATGTGTGTATGTGTGTCTTTGTGCGTGTGTGATTGACCCAGACCCAGCAGAGTGGATAATTTCAGATGGAAAAAAGTCTTAAAGGGAACATAATTCTATGTTGGACAAAGTCTTTATGAATATACCCCATCAACTAATTACAGTGGGTGCTGAAACACATTACTGAAATCTATTATATGAAATAAAACTTGGTATTGAAGCATAATTTCCACATACTGTGGAGAGTTAATTTTTAAATATATTATCCATCACACAAAAAACCAGTGTGGATAATGTTTTTACAGGGCCCAAGTGTGAATGGCAGAAAACAAATGTCATCATTAGCCTATTTCACACTGATAAAATCATTTCATTAGATGTACTTCTGTAGCATACCTTAAAAAAAAAAAAAAACAGAAAGTAATACATTCTTATGTAAAATTGAAAAATACAGGAAATCATTCCAAGAATACTCAGACTTACCACTCCATCTCAGTGCTAAAATTTGGCAGTATTTTTTCTAGGTACTTTGTATTTATTGCTCCTATATTTTAATCTATAAGATAAGATGCCTTGGTGCCTATAATTGCCTATCCTGCTTTCCTATTTTTGCATTGATAAAATTTCCCCATATAATATCATATTTTTTAATTATAATTTTATTTGGTATGTAATTTCCTCTGAAGTTTTGTTGGAATCTCATTAGCTGTATGGATTTATTTGTGTAAATTAATATTCTCATAAAGTGTGTTGTTCCCATAAAGGCAGATAATATTTTTCTTCATCTATATAAATCTTCTTATTAATCTCAATAGCATCATCCTGGTCTTTGTTTCTCATAGGCAAGAACCTCACTGGTTCAATCCATTGCTAGTATCCTTCCTGGCTTGATACATAAGAACTCCTATTCTACTCTAATTTCTAACTGGTTGTTGCTGGTAGAAAGAAAAAGTGATTAAGGTGTCTATTTATTTTATCAGCAGCTACCTTATTAAATTGACTTACTAGTTGCCTTTCTTGGGATTTCTGGGTTAAAAAATAATGTATCACCAGCAAATAATGAACTATTTTACTTCTTTAAGATATGATAATACTTCTCTTGACTTACTGAATGAGCGACAACTCCCAGAGTGATGTCAAATTATAGCTATGACAGGAAGTATCTTTAGTAATGGGATTAATGGTGCTTCTACTAATGTCTCCTTGTTGAATACAATTCTGCCTATTTCCGCACAGCTATTCTTTATCTCCTTAAATTTCTTTCTACACTTACTTTATAAGAATTATATATTTAAATTAAGAAGAGTTGTTACATGCTTTTAAAAGGTGTTTCTCTGAATGTTCATGTTATCTCTGATTGCTAATATTATTGTAATGCTTATGTTAAAAATAAAAATAGCCAACGCATATTGAAAGTGACTACTTATTAGGTACTGAGCTAACCATTACATAAAATACCACATTTAAGCCTAAAAACAACTCTTTATTAGGGGTAAGTACTATTATCATCCCAAAGTTTGTATCTACCCTTTAGACCTAAGTTTCTAGCAAGTATTATTTGCATTTGGTGAATACACTTTATTTGCTTGTAGTGAATTATTTATTTATTATACTCCTAGACTCTATTTTTTAGAATAAGCTCTAGAATTTTACATCTGTAGAAAAACAGCACAATTATTGAATAAACACATTTAGTTCTAAAGAAAACCCTCTGAGGGAGGTAGAATAATCCTTTGTTTCTTATTAAGGGAAGAGAGAGAAAATGAGAATGTTTTTCTACAGATATAAAATTCTAGTGTAAGATCTAGAATTTTACATCTGTAGAAAAACAGCACAATTATTTGCAGGTTTTTTTTTTGTTTGTTTGTTTTTTTTTTGACCAGGGCCAGGTTTGAACCCACCACCTCTGGTATACGGGGCCAGCGCCCTACTCCCTTGAGCCCCAGGAACCACCCAAAATTGCACAATTATTAAACAAACACATTTAATTCTAAAGAAAATTCTTTGAGAGAGATAGAATAATCCTTTGTTTCTTAATGAGGGAAGAGAGACAAAATGAGAACATAAAGAGGTAAAGAAATTTTTCTAAATTTGAAGGGCCACTCAATGGTAAAGTTGAGATTTGAACCCAGGCAGCAGAAAAGAAAAGAAAGGGTAAACACCTGTGAAATTCTTGGAAAGAAAAATGCATAGAAAATGGAGCAAACCAGGAAGGCTTAAAGTCTCAGCTGCAGAACTTCTCGCTTTTCTTATGGATTCAGTGAAGTCATTTGTATATTTAAATACTAGCTCTTAGTTGGTTTATGAATTACAAATATATTCTTCCAGCCTGGGCTTGCCTTTTTACTGTCTTGATAATGTTCTTAGGTGAACAAGAATTTTAAATTATATAGGACAATGAATTGCTTTTTGCGTCCTGTTTAATTTTTTTTTTTTTTTTTTTTTGCCTATTTCAAGGTCATGAAGATGGTATCTTATGTTTTCTTTTAAAAACTTCATCTTACCTATTACATTTAAACCCATAATCCATCCATAACTGCTTTTGTGTGAATGGGCTGAAATCAGGGTAGATTATTAACTTTTTGCATATGGATATCCAATTGAACTAGCATTAAGTACTAAAAAGGTCATCCTTTCTCTACCACATTATACGGTTAACCTTGTCATAAATCAAGTGACCATAAATTTGCTGATTTGTTATTGGATTTTCTTTTCTGTCTGTATTCTTCTACTGATATACTGCATTAGGTACTGTAACTTCATGGGAAAGCATGATTTCAGTTAATGTAACTCCTTCTGCTCTAATGTTCTTCAAGATCACTATGGCTATTCTAAATTCTTTAAATTCCCATAAAGATTATTGTATGGGGAGCAACCCTCACAGATCGACAAAAGAAGTCTTCCCAGTTGCTTGTTGTGGTGTGAGAGCAGAGAGGAAACAGGGTTTGAGTTGTTTTTTCCACATACCCTCTGAGTAGTGCTCATCATGCCTCTTCTGTGTTGACTTCATTTTGGCTTGAATTTCACATATTACTCTTTATTTGTATACTTACGTTTGTAGTAAGTATACTTACATTTGGTAACATCTTATTAATAAAAACAGGTTAATTACAGGTGAAAGTAACTAGTGAGAGCTCATGCCTGAAAGTATATTTCTGTCACCTTCAGACCTAGCATACATGAATATATCTGTCAGCAGCTGAAGAGAAAAAAGAAGTCTGAGCCCAAATTTTGGTGTTCCATTGATTTTGAGCAAGGAAACATTAAGTAGCTGGCTTATTGAAGTTAATATAGAAGTGATGCGCTTAGAAAATATTTGCAAAACATTTAATGGAAGAAGTGCTTTGTCCACATATATAAAGAGCCCCTAGAAATCAATGAGAAAAAAATAAATGAATAGAAAAGGAAAGATGAAAGCAAAAAAAAAAGAACAAGTGTTTTTGGCCAAAAAAACCTTTGTATAGCCTGGCAATGTGGTGGGTGCCTCTAGTCCCAGCTATTTGAGAGGGTGAGGCAAGACAATCGCTTAAGCCCAAGAGCTTGAGGTTGCTGTGAGCTGTGACCCCAAAGTACTCTACAGAGTGTGACATAGTAAGACTGTCTCAAAAAAAAAAAAAAAAACCTTTGTAAATTACTCAGAATCTCTAGTAAGCAAAGAAATCCAAATGAAGCCATAAACACAATAGGTTTTATTCTTATCTAATGAGTAGAATATTTAAAAGTTGATAGTACCAGAATTTGTCAGAGAATGTAGAAACAGGCATATACTTTCAGAAAGCAATATTGGTATCTATTTTTTAAATCAAGTCTTTTAGAAATTTCTTTCTGCAAAAATAACTGTCTAAAATATTCATTGCAGTAGTATCTGTACTAACCTCCAAATGAAAATAATAGAAGGGGTTATCATTAAGAAAATATTTTTTAAAATATGGGAACATTCTTATAATAAATACTTCCATTTAACAATTTAAAGGAAAGGGAAAAAAAGAGAGAAAGAGAGAAAAGAAATATTGCTGACAAGAAAATATATTTAAGGTAATTGTATGTATAAAAATCAAGTTTCAGAACACTTTTGTAATATGGGATTTTGTATTTCACAATTTTTTAAAAAGGGGATAACTTTTTAAATAACTGTAGGATTCAGCTAATTAACTTATTTGAGATGTTAAATTGTTTCTTTTCTCTCAAATAATGTTCAAGGACTAGAATAGGAAGTACTTCAAGTAGTCTAACTCTCCCTATTAATTTTGCCATTTGAGCTAAAAGGAGGACAGAGCAGAAAAATCCTTTCCTTAAAAAAAAAAAAGACCCCATTTAACTCTTTGAGTTCAGCAGCTAAAATATATACCTTGAAATGTGCATCCTATTGCTTATTTAAAAAATAAGCATTAATAAATAAAAATAATTTGTATTACAAATAATGTTTCATGTACATATCCCTGTGTACAAATACATTATAGAGCTTATTGGACAGTTCCTAAAAGCATTGTCGTTGTTCTTCCATTTTGGTGGAATTATCTTGTTTTTAGTACTTTTCCAGTAGACCAAGAAATTTCCTGTTGCATTGCCAATGTATTCTCGTTTTCCCTATTGTGAAAATCTGGTCATCTTTGTTCAAAAATAACTGCTGTTAGACTTCAAATTTAAATATTTATGAGGGCAGGAATGCCCTGTTGTGGAAGGAAGCACACTCTCTTATCTGATTTTTCTCATGAGATCTAGGAAGCACTTTCCTCCCTTGTTTTCTCACCTAATTTGTACAGATACAAATTCCATCAATATTTAAAATCTAAATAGTAAAAGAAACAAAATTTCAAACACAAAGCCTTTGATGCGAGGTGTCTCTTTGTAGATCTGTGCTTGCCAGGTTCCTTGTCAGCCTTGTAACTTGACAAAACCATCAATTGTGACCAGAAGCCTTCAACTGAAATTCCACACAGGACTCTGGGGATACAGTGATACAAACACTGGGAAACAAATGGGAGGCCAGGCCTCCAAAAGACAGACCTGGGTCCACATTGTGAAGAATGGTTTAGATTCCAAGTGCCCCTTAGAAGCAAAGAGAACAAATTAGAGTGGACCCTACAGAGCAAACAACAAGATTGAAAGGTGTTAAAGCAGAGAGGAGGCCACAGTGGAGATATTCAGGCCAGGTTTATTGAAAGGGGATGGTGAGCCGTCTGGGCAGTGCAAAGGGTTAGGGGCTGGGTGAATTTCACAGCTTGCCTGTAAAGTTAAGGTCTTTTGGCTTCTGGGGGAAGAGGCTAGCCAGATCCTCTGTGTCTTTGTCTTAGAAGCACAGGAGGAGGAGATGGAGGGGAAAAGTTTGTTTGTGGCTGTGTTAAGCTCCCCAACAAGGATAACAGACCAGGAACAGAGAACAAATTGAAGGTGAAGTTTGTGGTCCAATAAAAATGTGTAAGTTCAAATGACTCAGCACATTTACAATGGCTCAGATTTCCTCCACTGTGCTCTTCCTGGGGCCTCTGGCCATGGGGCTCTCTGCTCTAGACCTGGGATACAGGAATGAACAGAAACACATAGGCTCTGTCTTTGTGATGCACCTGTATGAACAGAAAAGAATGAATTCTATGGTTGTATGATTTTTAAAAATAGAGAGAATATAGGGTGTTAGGGAAACATAAAATGGGTAGGCCTACCCTTGACTGCAGGGCCAAAAAAAGTGTCGTTACGAAAAGTGTTGTCTGAACTGAAACTGGGAGCATGATTCATCATTAGCTAGTTCAGAAAAGGACAGAACAGACATTTCAGGAAGAGCATGTTCCAACACTCCCCATATGGCTGGATGAGTTGGTACAAGGTCTCACAGAGCTGTAAGTGTCCCGTGTTGTGTTTTGAGTCATGTTGCATTTTCATGCGTTTGCTCTGGCAAACGGTGAACAACACTAAAAAGGGTAGTGTGCCTTACTCATTGTGGTACCTCCATCACCTTGAGCAGTACCTGCACACAAAAGACCTCCAAGGAACATGTGCTGAGCGAAAATTAAACTGTTTCATTGGGATGGCTAAGAGCATGTTCATTCTCCCTACAGTGACCCAAGCTAGGACTGAAGTTTGGTTGTGTCCACTGAGAAAACAGTAGTATCTCAGCTTTGTTTTCAGGGTCTGTCTTGCTCTGTGTCCCAAAGTTGTGGTTAATGATGAAAACACATTACACTGTGAATTTTCTATTCATTTATCATCATTCCATTGCAAATTAGACTTCTAATGTGGTAGCTGTGAATAAGACATACTAACTTAAATTATTTGACATTTTGAAGAGTTAGGAACATCACAGAGAAACATTTCGAAACATAAAAAATATAAAACAATAAAAAAATCTATTTAAAACAGGTATTGATTTCATTGATCATTCCCTCAACAATTTGTTAATGCAGGCCTACAGATTCACCTAGACCCCTGGAGAAACCTTTTGACTGTGTTGTTAATTAATAAAAATCCAAAAGTCCTTGAGAAGCCTACACACCCACAAACACACAAAGAACCCATACACACAGTCATGGGCATAGCCCCATAGAAATGTGTACAGATGATATATACTTCTAGTACTTTGAGGTTTCAGGGCTTTATGGAAAGAAAAACTTCTGAAGAAATTATTTCTATCTAGCACTAGAAACCTAATTATTTATACATTTATTAGAAAAAGTAGATTGGGTCTTCATAATAGTTCGCCTCTCAGTTGAAATAGAGAAGTGTCAACATGTATAGTATGAATCACTGAATCAGTCCAAATATAAATCTGATGACAGTCTTTGTTCTTTTGAGCATAGTTTTCTTGACAGATTTTAAGATAACAACCAAAAAAAAAAAATCCAATTTGAGATGTCCTCTAAGTTTCTCCCATTTTTTACCTTAAACCAAAAATACATTTAAGCACAGTAGAGCCGGATTTTGAATGGACTCTAATTTTTTTTTTCCATATGACATGGATTTCAGAAATCATCTTTGCTTTTTTATTTTGAAATGCACTTCCTGACTGCTTCTATCTTTATTATAATTCTACAAAGCAGAGAGTTTTTTTGAAACAGAGATTACACTGTAGGTTAAATTAAACCAGACTTTAAAGCATGTTTTGATTCAATTTGCCTAAATACTAATTGGTTAGTGCATGGCTCTGTCTTGACCTTATTTTTGAGTTCCCAGGGCTGAGCACTGCAGCTAGCACATAGTAGATGTTCAATAATTTTTTTTAAGTAGATAAAGGCATGGGCTATGGATACAAAAATCATTTAGAGTACTTGTAATATTGGAATTTTGTGTAGTTCATTTAGAATGTTGCTTGTGATTCTCAGATAAGAGGTTCTAAAAAGACATATAATCAATAATAGTAACAAGCCTTATAATTTGGAAGTGACAACATAGCTGCTGTTCCTTTAATGACTCATATGCCACAGTACATAACGTTTCTGTTTGGTAATGAAACATTGGATCTTCTAGACAGTATGCGAGACATGATGATTTAAGTGGCTGAGTTTAAAAATAATTTTCAGGCAGGCTCGCTAAATGAACAAGCCATACAATGAGGATGAAGTGAAATGTTTGGTTTTCAGGTTGAAATTACTGGTAGCAACTCTAACCTATTTTTTTTTAATGTGTCTGGGATTTTACTCACTGATTTCAAACAAAGTTTTTATTATTATATTATAAGTAAACAAAATAAATAGGATATATGGATGTTCCTTATTTGTTTCCTTATTTTTAAACATGTGATATTTAATTCTGCAGCCAGAATGGCTGTGTACTTTTGGTAAGCAAAAAAATGGATCAAAGGAAAAACATCGAATACTATACTCAGGTAATGTTTATTCATGTGAGTAACACACCACAATTCACACACACACACAAGACACAAGTGCATTGCCTCCAAAGGAGGGGAAGGGGAAAACCTTCTATGCACTGATTTTATGCCATAAAATCCTCCAGACAGTCATATAAAGTAAGTATTATTATCACCACTTGGCAGATAAGACAGCTAACGTTATGAGAGTTGAAGTGACCTGTCCATGTCTGCATAGCTGGGAGATGGAGGAGTCAGATTTTAACCCTGAAGACAGCTCTGCTGTAGGACTCCAACCCTCTGTCCACACCACCAGTTGTTAATGTGGATCTGTGTTCCATTCCTTACACAACAGTTTCATGAAAAGAAGAAGAAATCCTGCTGTAGCTAATGTCAGATTCATACGGATTGACAACTTCCATTTCAATCCTACTGAGAAACTTGGAAAGATCCATTGTTACTATGTGGAATATTGAGAAAGAAGGTGGGATTAAGTATGCACCTTTCCCCAAGACAGCTTGGCCTCCCCTTGTGGGAAGAAAGAAACAATAGGGACACTGATGAGTTGATGAGATTCTAGGACTGTCTTGATTTTGGATCACAAACAGCACAAAACGCATTCTCCAAACATCTCCATACAAGTATGGTTGCCGATAAGAAACAGTTCACTAAGTATGTTCTCAGGTATCATGTCATGGAAATACTGCCCGACAAACAAGCCTGACCTCTACTAAAACATATATTATAACAAATGATCCAAATTAAATGGAAAATGGGCTTGTGTTGCACACTGACTGGAGGAAGACATATGGTGCACCACACTCAATGTGGCTAAGCCTCAGTGGCCACTGCTAATGTGTCCAAATGCCAAAGTCTGTGCAAAGGCCCAACTTCTTTCTCCAAAACAGCTTCCTTGCATTGAGGTAACCATTCATCATTTACAAAGTAGACTTGCATACCTATGTATACTTCCCAATATAATTCAAACACAGCATAGCCCAAGCTAAAAGCTATGTTATGAGCATATGTGTGTCTCTTCCTTACCTAATCCATCCCTCTAATTCCACAGAATCGCAGGTGTGGAATTGTTCTCTTTTTTTGGTATTCCCAACAACTCCTGATAACTGTGAAAAGACACAACCACTAGCCTGGGGTAGAAATAAACAAAAATAATTCCTTGTATCAAAGGCACATCCCAAATATGCATGTCCTCAGATGGAAGGAAAAAGAAAATGCTTTTTGCTGATGTGAAGCCAGATCTGCTATTCAGTGCCCATGTTTTTCTCTTCTGTTTTCTAAAGTTATCTCCCCAATCCTCCTTCCCTCATCACTTTCTCACAGAAAGGACACATGAGGGTTTTTATCTCATTATCCAAACAAAAGTCACGATCCCCTAGATACCTTGATATTAAGGCAATATCACAATATCTATCACGATCGCCTAGCTACCTTGATATGAAGGCAATAAAGACAGTGATAAAGGAATAAAAGTGGTTTTGCTTTTGCCTGCAAGTTTAGGGTGATGTTGAGTAGTGGAATTTCCACACTGCTGAACAATGAGGCTTGATCTTCAGCATGGTCCTGAGGTAGGTCTGCTAATAGGAGGGGTTTCTACACACCAGTCTGGGATTAACAAAGCATGGCTATAGGCATCTTGGGGAGACTGTCAGAGGATATCAAAATTCCTATGGATTGGTAAAGGCTAGACAGAGGGAAATTTACACCAACACATCTTCAGAGGCTGACTATCTGCAAAACCTATTATAGTTAAGAGTAATGCAAAGATACTACTAACCTCAGCATGAGTCGTAAGACACACACGTACCAAACCGGGAGATTCTAGTCTAAATAAAGAACCTCTGCTGGATGAGAACAGAAACTTTTCTGTTGACCTCATTAGTTAAGAGTTGTCATAGTTTCTAAGTGAGGACAAACTGGTAGTTTATCTCAGAACCTAGAACGCATAGAATTTATCATATTGTACATTATGTATAATAAAATTCTAGTCTAGTTCTATAGGATGGATTCGTGTCAGCAGAAACAACTTCTTTTGTACTCATGAAGTCCTGAGTTAAAGCCCCTCCTGGCTGTATTTTGTATTGCTATCTCTAGAACAGACCCTCAGAGGCTTTTTTAGCTGAACTTTAGGAACCCAGAGTGAGGGGCTTTAAGTAGGCAGTCTCTCTTTCAGAACGTTGCCTGAATGAGGCTTAATCTTGTAAATGTGCTGTCTGCTGCCTCAAGGCACTGAGTCATTTAAACTGTTTGTGAATTTGCCGTTGTTGAGTATAACAAGAGCATGTTATTATTTTATCCTATTTTTTCCTGTTTTTTTTTTCCCTGCTATTTAAATAATCTAGCCTCTTTATCTGCTTCCGGGAGGCCCAGGAATTATCGAATACATTTAGAGAAAGGTACACAGGCACACAGAAGTAAAATGACTTGCTTGGAGGCACAGCAAATTCTCTGGAAAATGAAAAACTGATATCTGAAGTCCTCCCCCTCAGGGCTAATTCTCTATTGTGCTCCCTTCCCGAATCAAATCATCTCTCATCCTTGTCTTAACAACATCTACTTATGTAAGCTCTGCAAATTCAGAATCCCGACAAGAAAAAGGACAGAGCATTTATAGTTGTGACCCACACGATTTAAAGTTAGCTGGGAGGCTGGCAAAACACAGTGTCATGCTGAAGTTATTTCCAGAACAGCAGGCGTCTCTTCCAGCAAACCAGCTAAAAAGATGTCAAACTTACCAACCTATGTTCTTCAATATAATTCTTTTAACATCAAGAGGATGGTGGAAAAAAATTTCACTTCCCATATGTTCAAATTCATTAACCAGGAGTTATTTATTTATTATTATGAGTCAAATTATAAGACAGAGACCTCGCCAGGAATATGGAATCTGGAGTTGAACTGTATGTGTTTGAAACTTGGTTCTAACAACTTTCTAGCTGGATAGCTTTAAGTAAGTTACTTCACCTTTCTGTGACTCAATTTTGTCATCAGCAAAGTACTGCTAATAATAGTACCTGCCTCATAGGGTGTTTTTTTAAAAAATGAGAATTAAAGCAGTTTATTCACTTTGTCTAATGAAATATGTGGCTCATAGCAAATAGTCAAGTACAAGAGAAACAAAATAATATGGAAAATATACATACAAGGGTGTATTTATCATACAAGAGTAGGTCAGATGAGGAAGGTGTTAGTGGCAATGTAGATAATGAAGGTCTCATGAGATGAACAGGTGCAGATGGATTAGCCAAGGTGTACACGTGGAGGATTACTCACTCAATAAATGTTTTAAAAGCACCTACAGCATTCTAGACAATGTATATAAAAGTTGACTCCCTGAACATCAGGAATAGCTTAAAATTGTCAGTAGAGGAAATGGAGATGGAATAGCCATGAGGGATCAATTTCAAATGTCAGGGAAGAAAATCTGGGTGGTCCTCCTGTTCTCATATGTTTGAGTTTGGAGAAAAATCTTTAAGAATCTCCAAGGGGAGGAAGATTAGAGGTAAGGGGTGTACATGAGGGCATTCCAACGTTACTAATATATTATTTTAATTATTTTAAACAATTTAAAAATTAATTAAACACTAGACAGAAGACATCACTCAGAGTTTTATGGTTCTTGTATGCCTGGCCCTCAGTATGATAATGAGCAAATGGTGGGCACTCAATGTATTTTTGTCAAGTGAATGAGTCAAATAATATTTAAATAAATTAGGAAAATATCATTGCAAGATTTAATTACAAAAATATCAAGGAAGCAATGGCCTCACAGAAAACAAGGATTGACTTGAACAAAGAGAAGCCACAACAACTCATTGATATAAGAATGTCTGCCTTGGGTTGTGGAGGGTACTACCAGAGAAGGCAGCCCTTCCTCTCTTTATTTTTGGAGAGTCCAGAAAAGGCAACTAGAGAGGCAGAATGTCCAGTGAATAAAGAGGGTATGTTAAAGAGAAACTATTCTCATGTTTTTAAAAAGTGATAAGGAAGATTTCATTTAAGACTATTGTAGTAGGGATCCATTTAAGACTATTGTAGTAGGGATCAAGAGTATTCCAATATGGGACAGGGATTGAACTCAGCTCCACATACAGAAAAGACATTTGAAGATTTGTAGCCACAGCAGTCAGTGGGTGAAAAATTCCTAAGAGAAGATATCCAGAATAGGAGGATTGTTGCTAAACCGGCCTAACAGGTTACTTACTAAAGGCAGGTCAAGAATTTAGATACCAGGTAACGCCTGTGGCAGCCCCGCCAAAAAAAAAAGAATTTAGATACCAAACATAGTGAGGAATTTGATCAGATATGGGAGTCAGGGGATTCTAGCTAAAATGTCTTAGCAGGATTCATGCACAAGGCAGCCATGGTAGTCAGTAAGAGGACTCAGAAGAGTCAGACTAAATTTGGTCAAAGAGGGAGTCTTTAGTGGGGAGCATTTCCCCATGAAGTGTGTTTGGGAGTCTAGCTGTGCAAAAAATATTTTCTACACCAATAAAGCTCTCATATGTTCTCCTTTGTGGTCCTCCCCTGGGTGTCTTGTTTTAAGACACGATGCTTCTGCAAAAGCTAAAAGAGAAAGTGAGCATATTAGAAGTTTTTGGGATTTCTGTGAGACACATTTGTGTCTCTATTTATGACTGTTTGTCTGTTCTGCCACCTCCTGTATCATCATGCAGAATGTAAGCCAGAGATCGTTAAGTAGTTGAACTTTTGTGCCTATTCCTCATATAAGTTGATTTTTGTTTTCCCTGAAACCATTGCTTCCTTGACATTTCTCTACTTTATTTAAAGATTATTTGACTCACTCATTCATTCATTTGAAAAAGTAATACATATCGGGTGTCCACTATTTCCTCCTTGTCATGCTGGGGTCGAGGTGCGCAAGAATCCAGAGCTGGTTGGAAGATGATTTGGTCCTGGAAACACTCCCAAAGTCGAGCAGTGTGAATTGGAATAACTCCATGGGAAGATGACAAGACTAGCGTCATGTTGGGCAATGGGCAAGGAGAGAAAGACAGTTTGCAGCAGAATGTCTTGACTCTTTCTATTCCCAGAGCCAGCCACTTTCAAGCATAGATGAACTTCCTGCGGATGAGTCCCAAAAGCTCCTTCTGCATTTTCAGTTAATTAGTAAGACTTTTGTTCTTTGAAAGGAAAATGAACCTAAACCAGTTCTTCCGGCGTCATAATGTAAGAAGTTACTATATTCTTTCTGCTCTTGGAGGGAAGAAAGAGCTTAAAAAAAGAACATATGTCTTGGCTTGAAGATAACCCACAAATGTGAGGTATAGAACACTGTATTCATGCCCCTCTTTTATTTCTACTTCCATTTGTACCCTCATATTCTAAGAACTTGTCCAAGGAAGAAAAGAATTTCTAGAAATAGGCCTGGCATCTTTGCTCACCCTTGCAATCCTAGCACTCTGGGAGACCGAGGCAGGCAGATTGCTTGAGCTCATGGGTTTGAGACCAGCCTGAGCAAGCATGAGACCCCATCTTTAAAAATAGCTGGGCATTTTGGTGGGCACCTGTAGTCCCAGCTACTCAGGAGGCTGGGGCAAGAGAATTGCTTGAGTCTAAAAATTTGAGGTTGCTGTGGGCTATGACTCTACGGCACTCTACCAAGAGTGACAAACTAAGACTCTGTCTCAAAAAAAAAAGAATTTCTAGAAATAGATCAGTAGCACCAAAATCACAATAGTCACAATCAAGAGTTCTAGGTGTGCCAGGGACTGTCTCACCTTCTTTACACCCAAGCCTTCAGCTTCAGAGCAAAGTACATTACTTCTCGAGTCTAAGAAAAATGTACGTGAAATAAACTCAGATTTATGCTCATAGTCTCACGTGGCCCCAGGACTTGACTTGCAGGTTTGCACAGAGACTATACAGCAAACCTCCCTCACTTCTCTTTTCCTTGGGAGGTGTTACTCCACAGGCCAAATTTAACATTTGCCATATGTCAAGATCCTAAGAATTCTCGATGTGTATTCTGTCTGTATGTGCAAAAACGCCTTTTGCTTTAGGGAATGGGGTGGGAGGAGGACTCACCAATTTTAAAGGTATGATACACTCACAATAGCCCTGATTTCGAACTTTTACAGAGTGGGGGAAATAAATGTAGTGTCTTAAAATGGAATTTCACAATGGTAGTTCACAGTAAAAATCACGGCTGATGATTATCAAGTGTATGATTTACTGCACTAAAAGCCCTCTGAATTGGGTCCATTCCTGAATAAAGATTGCAGTGACTCTCCCAAACACCTCCTCTCTGCTGGAGATCTAGTCCTTAAGTACAGTTTTTGGTCTTTTTAGATTCCTATCACACTTACTTCTCAAATGCCCCTTCTTTTATGAAAGCCTGGTTGGGTAAAAAGAGTAGGTAGCAAATACAGCCATGGGTTTCGGCTATGAAAATGCAAGCAAGGGAACAGGTTTCTACAAGGACAGCTTCAGCGTCCTTTCTCTGGAAGGGCTGTCTCCTACTGGGGTACTAAGGAGAAGGTGGCACCAGCTATGGAACTGACAAGATGGAAAAGAATGGTGAAAAGTAGAAAAAAGGCATGACCCTGGAAACATTCATATTTCTAAGCAATAGGGCATTTTCTGTTATCAAAGCTGCCCTGTGTCAATCTGTTATCCCATCAGCTTTCTTGGTTTGATGTGCATGTGGCTAAGTAGAATGTAGCTGGCTTCACTGGGGCCAGAAAGCAAAAGCTCTAAATCAAGAAGCCAGACATTCCTAGCAGAGTGAACTTGCTGATAGGAGAGTCCCTCAGGCAAGATGTGAAAGCACCCAGGTTTGACAATAGCTAATTCAGCAGTACAGAACTGCATTTCTAAGACTCCAACCCAGTAATGTCACCATTCAGATACACCTGGTGTTACTAAATCTAGGTCCCCATATAGCCCCTGAAGGATGTTGTTGGTTATCAGCAAACAGTAACTACAAGAATTTGCATGTTGATCAATTTCCAATAAGGAAAATGTTTATGCTAACTGACTAAATAATTATCACATATGCTGGTGGGGAGGGAATCACCTAGGATGTTAAAACCAGGCACCAGTTCTGATTTGGACTAGAGTCAAGAAATGAAGTCAAGGAGCAGCCAGAACTAGACATATAAAGCCAGCTACAGATAAGGAAGCGGTCAGTTCTAGGGAGTCTTGGTGGCTGGCCATCCCTCTGGGCAGTGTTGAAGAGATTTAACTTTCTTCTGAACCAGAACAAGACTAAATATGTCTTGATAAAGCCAGACAAGTGGCTGGCATCAGGAAAGTGTTTCAGGTAATATGAGGTTTCCAGTCATCAGCTGCCAGTTCAAGAAGGAAGTCATTGCCTTAGAAGGATGCAAATATCAGTCATGAGAGCAGGACTCAAAGTCCAAACTAACAGCACATTGAGGAAGACACAAGGAGGCCCTGAGAGAGGTACTAGACTTATCCAAATCCCCCAATCCCAAATCTGAATTGATTCCAAGGACAAGGATATCTCCATTTGTCAGAAAAAAGAGCAAGACATAAGAAACCAAGAAGGGCTCTCCATCCCGAGCCAAGTCCCAGATGCTGCTCTGCCAAAGAGTAGGATGCCAAATATTTCAAGAAAGTCTTTCTGGACTTGAAAAAGGAGAGCCTGGATTGTCATTTCACTTTTAAATCATCTCCTGGAGGAAGGTTATCTGGGAAATACTCAGCATAAGATGATGCTTTTTAAGGCCAAATTAAAGCAAAGATTTGCCCTAGCCAATAACCTTAGAAATAAATGTGCTAGAATATTTCAAGCCCAAAATGATAATATGCCAAAGAACATTGAAGTCATGCAATACCACAAATGATATGAGAAACTTTGGTTTCAAATACTTTTTGGAAGTAAGTGTGAACAAAGTAGGGTATAATAACTTCCTGTTGGGTGATTTATGCACAAATACACCTGAAAAGTAAAAACTGAGGACTCAGGTTCTAAGAAACAGCCACTCAAATGGCTATTCTGCTAATGTGACAATGACTACAAAAAACTTTAATGCCGTGATTCCTGATATTATTTTTTCTCCTATGTAAAGAAATAATCCTTGTTTTTTCATTTATCACCCATCGGGTATCCTGGAAAATGGTTCTTTATTCTGCTTTGTCAGAAACATCCAAAAATCAAACAATCATTGATATACACTTGGTGACTTATGTCTGGAATAAATTTAAAGGCTACTAAAGAGAAAAAAAGAAATAATCCTTAGGAGAAGAGATTTTGAACTGAAAGCAAATTTTGAACTGATAAAAGCCCCTCCATTTTCAGAGGAGGGAAATTAATGGGCTTGTCCAAAGCTGCACAGTTAATCAGTTTCAATAGTACCACTAGATTTAGGGTCTTATGATTTCAAAATTTTCTATAATCCCAAACTAGAGTCTTAAAGCCCTAATCACGTCATAAAGTCTCCTCTTTTTAAATTATTCCGTTTTTCTTTACTTAGAGGTAGACTCATTTAGAGGTGGTTAAAAGATGGTTTTAGATGTTAACTCATCCTTTCTGCATTGTGTAGAAGGTGGGCACCAAAGACCACTTACCTTCCACCCTCTCCTCTGCCTTGCAATAGAGACTCGGCCTACCCACTCCTGTGTTGGGCAGCCAGGAGTTCCCTGGGGCCCATAGCAGTTCAAGTTCTCAGCATGCTTTCGGGAAGTGATTTAGCATGAGGAAGCTCTGTATAATTATCTATGGAATTAATAAACCCTGCTTTTGGAGAGTCACTTCCATAGTTTAAAGTGGAAAAAAAAAACCAGGAGGAAAATAAGTGCTAGGTTGTTTACCATAAAAATTAAACCTTTCTAACATCTGCTTCATGTGCAAACAACTCCAGTCCTCTGGGGAGTCTGATGACCTCCAATTTGATTCCAGTTCTAAGGTTAAACATAATTAAGGATGAAAAATAACTTAGGTGTCTCAGATTATGATGGTGAGTTTGCAGTAAGCATTTCTCATTGAAGAAGACGGGCTGGTTGTTCCAAACCACCTCCTCCTCATTGTCCGGTTCTTACCATGAGCTGCAGTCAGCGACTTTGACATATATTTGATTCCCTCTTGCAATATGTGCTTTTGATCATGAAACTGCTGGGAAAAGGTTCCTTCTAAACCGTTAAACAAGGTAAGCTGTTTCTTATTTGTTTGAATATACAGGAAGCTGTTGACAACCAATTTCCTTCTTCTACATCTAAGAAATCGAAAGGTCAGGTGTTAGGGGGGATTATGGAGAGTTTATGAGGCAAACAGCCCACCCCATCACAAGCCTTATCAGGAACAAGCTCAGCTTTCTTTCATAAGCCTCTGGTGGGCCGCGTGTGCTCATGGCTGGCGGTCCAGGGTGCACATTGCACAGTTTATCATCAAGCGGCATCTTTGAAATGCCAAACTTTATTTATTGGTCTTACAATTTCTATGTTATCTCCAACAAGCCATGGGAAAAGTAATACATTTTGTATGGATTAATCCTTGTAATTCTACACAACGTACAGTCAGAGATAACTCAAACTTGCTTTGTCGTCTCATTACCTAAACAGATATGTCTTTCTTTAAGTCATCAACAGAGGTCATCTCCCAAATGCCCTTGTGGAATATTCATTAATCAAATAACTAATTTGAAATGGACCTTCAAAGCATTATTCATTTCCCCATCATTCTCCTAACATCAGTTTAAATGCTTTGTGGATATAATGATTAGGCTAATTTTTAATTAATTGTGAAATTGTAAATTAAAGCTAAATCTTTTGGGGGGGGGTGCGTGAGGGAGAAAGAGAAAGCTAAGAAGAGATGAGGGCTTGATTGGTGGTTTTAGTGGGGGTTTCTTAGCAAATGTCCCTTTCTTCACAGCATCATGATAGCATTATATTTTAAGGATAAACTTTGTGCGACAAATCTTATTTGTCCATTCTTTCTTGATGGATTTCAGATTCATCACCACATCAGTGAGAAATGCTACAAACCATTGAACAAAATCAAGTCTAGGTATTATCTGCTATTCCTGACAAGTTTTATTGTGGAAAAAGCAAAAGAAAACCACCACCAAAGACTCAGGTGTGGAAATCACAGCTATAATTTTGGTTACTGTGTGTGATGATCAGAGGTCCATATTTTTAACCCTAGAGAGCAAAGGTCTAATTCCCAGCTAAGGCCTTCCCTGGCCATGCCTGTCCTTCTGCTGCAACAGTACCCTAAATTCATTGTCAGGTTCATCACAATGTTGATCAGCCTACATTGTTAACATTTTTAAGCCCACCATTATCTCTATTTGATTATTAACTTCTTGAGTGCTGGGTCAAGGTGTTAGTCATCTTTATTTATGGCATTTAATGCTTATATATTCTCCAATGCAGAGCCCCGATTTGTATTTATTCTTCCCTCTTCCTGGATCATTGTTCTCCATATGTCTGCAAGACTCACTCCTTCACTTTCTGAAATATCTATTCAGATTTTCTTGGTTATTGTATCTAAAAATCACACCTTCATCCTTCTTTCACTGTGATTTATTCTTTTATTTCACTACCTGTCTCCACTCATCATCACCTATTTGCCTTTTCCCTACTAGATGTAACTTCCATGAGAGAAGACACATACCTTTTCTTTTCAGCACTATATATCCAATGCTGACATATATACTTAAATACTAAATTACTGGGAAAAAGAAATTTTCTTCTAATTATAGCTACTAAGCTCCCAGAGGGCACTACATGAGGAAAAACTGATTGAGAAGGAAGTCAACAAAACAGGCATATTCCAGATAAAAAGACACAGATTCTTGATTTGAGCAGCTGGATTGAGCCATGCCTGAAGCTAAATCATGAACATTCTTCAGTGTCACGAATCAATATATTTCCTTGTTTATTAGACAGTTCATGTCTTTCATTGGTACCAGATAACAATTTGGCAAATGCATAGTCACCTATGGGTCATCCATTTGTTGTTGTGTTACCATCTACCTGCTAAGAATACTACCTGGTTCGCTCATCCCTGATCTGCCAGTGTTCTCACTCCCCAGGCACCTCAGCATCTCCTCAGGCACATTCATTCTTTGCCCCTGTATATGTGTCTGGTTTTCAGAGCTCATCCCTCCAAGCCTGGCTCCTCTCAATGGAACACACAACTATTCATGGCTAGTGGAATCTGTCCTGAAATGCTACTATGCCCAGCTTAGTCTCTAGAGGAGTGGTTCTCAACCTTCCTAATGCCATGATGTATTTTCATTGTTATAAAGGGATCACAACCCACAGGTTGAGAACCGCTGCTTTAGGGATATCCACAAATTCTTGCATAGTCTGTGCCTGCTGAGCCATGTCTCTGATGTGATAATTTCTCCAATGCAGAGTGTTATAGCACACTGGTCATATATGCAAGCTTTTGTGTCCTCCACCTGAATATGATTGTTAGCTCCACTCCTTACTGGTCATATAATTCATGCCAGTCACTTCATTTCTCTGTGTCTCAGTTTCTGCATCTGAAAATCCAGAATAATAGCACTGCCTATCCACAGGGCTATAAATGAGGTAATATATGCAAAGCACTTAGAATAGCATCTGGCAGAGATGTGAGGGTGGGACCTACCATTTGATCCAGCAATCAAATGGAATTTACCCAAAGGGAAAGAAGTCATTTTATTAAAAAGACACCTGCACTTGCATGTTTATTGCATCACAATTCACAATTGCAAAGATGTGGCATCAATCCAAGTGCCCATTAATTCATGAATGGATTAACAAAATGTGGTATAGGTATACTATGGAATACTACTCAGCCACGAAGAAGGATGAATTAAGGACTTTTGCAAAAAATTGGGTGGAACTGGAGAGCATTATCCCAAGTGAAGCATCTCATGAATGGAAAAACAAACACCACATGTACTCACTATTAAATTGGAACAAACTGATGAGCACACATGTGCATAGAAGGAGTAAAACTCAATGGAAATCAGGTATAGGGAGGTGGGAGGTGGAAGGGACAGGTGAAAACCTGTCTAATAGGTATAATGAACATTATCTGTGTGACAGTAATGCTTGTAAACCTGACTCAAGCACTACAAAAGTGATCCATGTAACCAAAAACATTTGTACCCTCATAATACTTTGAAATAAAAAAAAAAATAGGACAGCATTTGACACATAGAAGTTAGGCACTGTGTATATATGTAGCTATTATGGTTTTCATTATAATAGGAGCAGCTGTTCAATGAGATGCTAGAAGAAAAAAAAAGATCCAGATGATTTGTGATGATCATAAGAGTAGGTACTAAGCCTGTGGTTATAATATCCAGTAATCAATAATTGTTATCAAAGGGTAAATAAGCACAAACTTTGTTAAAGGCAAATCAGGGTGGTTAACAATTGTTCTCCCTCCACCCCCCTTTCCCAATGAACTTTCCTCAGGATTTAGGTCCCAGGGGATACACCTGCTTTTCCAGGATAGACCTGTGTTTTCCTTCTCTGCTTTCCTTCCATGGAGAACTGATTAATCCTAGGGAGGAAATATCAGTTTTGTGTTTATTTCTCTTTCTTAAAATATCAAGCCTGGAGCAAGCTATCACCAGCAAGTTGGACTACTTCATCTCTTCCAGAATAGAAACCTAGAACCCACTCAGTTCTTTTGAGGCCAAAAACATACCCAAGGGCCCTCAGGATACCAACAATCTTCTAATACCAGGTTAAGTGAGTTTCCTAAAGGTCTTTTCCCTTTGAGGCCACTTTGATTACCTCTCTCTTAAGTCTAAGATAAGACTCACTAACATATAGCCATCACTACTAAAATTTTTATTTTTAATACATCAATGAATGAAATGGGCCAGCTAATTAACGACTGACTCACCAAATGAATGAGATATGGGTAGAAGATGTTTTCTATCCTCTTAATTCTAAAGTCAGGAGACTGAGGATATTGATTAACTAGCTTACTCTCTTATCATTTATTTGCTGAATTTTCAAGATTTTTTTTATCCCTTTTCTTCCTCAGCAATTGACCAAAACCCACAGAGGCTGGAGGAAGTAGAGAGAGGGGATACAATAGCACCACTAACATAAATTCAAGTCTCTACAGGGACATGGGAGGATGGACAATATGCCTCTCTTGAACATCTCCTTGCCTCCTGCTTAGACAAAGAAACCTTGTCCTTCTAAGTGCCAGGAAAGAATTCTGTCTGACTGGTTACTGAAATGAGTCCCCACCACCTCCAGTTATTCTAGCAGGAGGAGCTTGGATGGACAGCCTCACATGTGCTTGCAGTGTGTTAGATGATGTGCAGCTCAGATGGCACCCACCGTGACGTTTGGCTGAGTTATGCTTATTGCTGACTTGGTGTGATGGTTGTTGTGGATAAACAAATCAAACTCAAATCCACAGGTCCACAACTCTGAAGAATGCCCAGCTAATTTTCCTGTTTGAAAAATCACTGAAAAGCTTTTCAAATGAATCAGAGCCTTTAAGGAGATCAGCTGCTTTGACTAACAAGGTGGTCTTGTGTTTTCAAACCCTTGGGATAATAGCGGTAAGGTCCCCAAGCGACAGGTGTTAAGGAGGTATCACATGAGTGCTTCACTTCAGAGTGGCACGTCCCTTAGCAACCAGTAATGCGACTAAGTTCATCTCATCCTTAGCAAAACAGAGCTTTCTTAAAGCACATCAAACACAGTAGAAGTTAATTCAAAATTAAGGCCACTTTCCTCTTAAGAAAATGAATGTTCAGGGAAATTCTTCATGACTTCTCACTGAGGAGCCCAGCTCTGGGGCTCCCTATGGAATTGTAGCCATTGGTTGACATTAGAGATTTGAAACTTTTGGATGTTATGAGTCAATAAAATCTCTTCCTTGTCCAAAAATATGAAAAACCTATATGGAGTCACCAACATTTTCACTTGTCAAAGACAAGGCACCAAACTTAATAAAAATAAAACAAAGTAAAATTACTTTCTACTATGACCATGATTAACAAACACCAAAAAAAAAAAAAACCCCAAACAATAATAATTTTAGGAACAAAATGCAGTTCTTGAAATTGAATTAATTTTGGCTTTTTAAAAAGTTCCATGTTGAGGGTGGCACCTGTGGCTCAAAGGAGTAGGGTGCTGGCCCCATATACCGCAGGTGGCGGGTTCAAACCTGGCCCTGGCCAAAAACTGAAAAAAAAAAAAGTTCCATGTTATTCTTATTTTCTAATCTCACTGATGATGGATATAAGCATGACCCTAGCATAGGCCTTTAGAATTGCCTCTAAAAATGGTTTTACTTTTGGCAGTATAGGTAAAGTGTTTCAGTGCACTAAGGCAGGGACAGGTGTAGGAATTGATGTGAAAAGTGTTTCCAAGGTCCATCCATGTCCCTGGCAGTGATTGTCTCCCTGTCTGGTTTGTCCAGCTGTCTGATTACCACCTGCTCCCCATATGCAGGTCAGGTAGCACCTGTAGGTCCCTCAGTCACTTCTTCCCTGAACTTCTGGCTTTTTAGCTATAGAAGGGGATGGAAGTCAACAGGTGATCTATCCTTAGAATCCATTTAGTTCTGAAGCATCATGATTCCAAAATCCCTGCCATTCACACAAGATCCCCCTGAAGGCTCTTCCTTAATTTGCTCCAGAATCCTACCATTGACATTTCTGCAGCACACTTTTCTGTTCTCCTGACAGCAGACTAGATTTTTTTCTTAGGAATCAAACCCACACAGTTCTGTTGGAGCTAAAATTCACCCCCACCCTTCCACCACAGATCTGGCATGTGACCCACACTGTCCTGACCGTGGTGGGATTTTTGTACCATGGATGGTGGAAAAGATCTTGTTGGATGTAGTAGGTGGACATGTACCACCTAAAACCTCAGAATGTGACCTTGTTTGGGAGAAAGTCTTTACAGGTGGAATTGACTTACAGACTCAAAATAGATCATCACACATCTCAGGTGGGCCCTCAATCCAGTGACTGATGCCCTTAGAATATAAAAGAGGCAAATGTTAGAGAGACATAGAGGAGAAACACAGAGAAGGGGCACGTGAAGATGGAGGCAGGAACTGGAAGGACACATTGAAAAGCAAGGGGATGCCAACGTTCTGGCCAACACAAGAAGCCTGGAAAGAAGCTTCAACCAGGAGCTAGTCCTTAATTGTAAGAGAGTAAGTTTCCGTTGTTTTTTAGCTACACTGTTCATGGTGATTTGTTTTGGCAGCCCCAGGAAATGAATACACTGGGTTTTGTCTGCCAGAGAAAATTTGTCCTAGGAATGGACAGAGAAGGGTGAGCATAGGTCCTAACAAGAGGCCCTGGATCCAGCTGGGCTGGAAGTCAGTTGTACCTCTGTACTTGCCTGTGTATGAGCCAACAAGTGCCCTCTCTGTGTCTAAGCTTATTTGAGTTAAGTTTCTATCACAGGTAGCTGAAAGACTTCAAATAATAATACAGTTCAGCACTCAGAAAATCTAGTCATCTTTCAAGGCCTAACCATGGTGGCATTTTCTCCACAAAGCCTTCCCAGGGCTCTCTAGATTGAAAGGTTCAGGTCTTCCTCTGCTCCTATGGCTTGGTTCTCCTCCCATGCAGGATACTATTCAACTCATTTATCCCTCCCCGGAGACCTTTAGCCTTTAGAAAGCAAGAACCCTGTCCTCATCTCATTTTATTCAGCACACAAGCTCTACTCCATTTACATAGAATGTGCTCAATGCCTATTTGATGAAAAGATAAATAAAAAAGGACGAAGGCCTGAAGAGTGAGGTTCCAGTGATTATGGCAGAGAATAGGAAACATCATTTTTTGTTTGGAGCTCTCCTGGTGTTCTTAATCATGCCAAATACACAGATCACCAGTGCACTTGCTCTTAAACTGTTCTGCTGGGGACACCAGCCAAAGAGCAGGACTGCTGCGAGCAGGCACTGGACTGGTCCCTTTGCCAGTGTAACAGCTGCCAGGCTTTTGTAAAGGGCAGTTATCACTTCAAAATGAAAATACCTATCATGTCACTCTCTTGCCTGTTGGAAACCTTTCAATGCCTTTCCACTGCTCTTAAGAAAAACTCCAAACATATATTTGTAGCTATGAGGTCCTTTGAGACCTAGCTCCTCACCTCTCTAATCTCATCTCTCAAGCTGCCCCGTCTTGGATCTATGCTCTGGCTTCTTGGAGCAACCTGGTCATGCCGAGAACTTCACGTGCTCTCCCTTCTCTTTCTCTGTGTCCCTCTTCCTCTGTCCGTTTCTCCTCCAGGGTTTTGTTCTTCTGGAAACCTCCCCCCCCCCCCACCAGCTCTTTTCACCTGCTGTACTCCAGCCCATGCGTTAGGTCTTTGCTCAGACAGCATTTCCTTTAGGAACTTTTCCCCATCCACAGGTTCTCCCAGTAACATGCTCTCAGAGCTCTCCGCACCTCTTTAACATAGCATTTACCACACCGTTGTAACTATCCGTGTATTTAACAATCTCCTTCACTGTTTGAACCATGTCTGTTTTGATCAGCTGCTCATTTCTAGTTTGCACCCCATAGTTGGGATGCTCCATACATATTTATCAAATGGTCAAATGATTATAAAAATAAATAAATAAATGACGGAGAACTCCACAATAATTCCCATCGTCTAACTTGGTCTTAACCATGTTCTCTCTTTAGTTCATTGCTTCACTCATGGGGAGTGGGGAGAGATCAGCCCTTCCTACGAGAAGGAGGTAAGTAGGGAGGGAATAAGGGCTGTAATAGAAAGTCACAGAAAGTGAGGTGGGTCATTTCTAACATGGAGCCCTGTTCCCTGAATGGTCCATGAGATCAACAGTGAGGGTCATCAAGACATATTTAAAATTTTAAAGGCCTTGTTGAAATCATCAATGCCCATGACAAGATGCATATGCTAATATAGGAAGAAGGGGGGAAAGGTCTATGCCTGGTAGACAACAGTGTGTTCCATTTTTGCTTCTTCTCCTAATGTAACTGTCGGGGAGATTGCATTTCCACTTGGGGGGTGATAAGGCTAAGCAAACACAGTAACCTCTTATGTTTCAAAAGTGTTTCTTTCAAAATTCAATTGCTAGTATGAGGCTTTCCAGTCGGAGCAAATTCTGAAGCCCAGGCCACCATGGGGGTATCACGTTGGGGCTCAGAGACTGTGTAAGAAAGAAATAAACTTTTGTGGGGATGAGCCGTTGAGATGAGTTTGATCTTGTATCTTGTAATAGCAAAGTGAGTCTATTTTGATTAAAGTACTGTGTTATTCTTTTTTAAATCTCCAACACCTACCCTGGTACTTGGTACAGAGGAGATACATATTACCTGTTGTCTGAATGAATAAACCAATGAAAGAGTAAATGTACAGAAATCAATTAACTGTAAAGCCCCTCCCTATAGACCTGTGCAAATAAGAAAACAGACTTGGAGGATAAAAAGATGACTTGTGGAATACATACTTTAGGCATCACTTCCCAGAGACTTTTTGCCTCATGCAGCAGGAGTAATTTTCCCAGTAGAATTCAGTTAAAAGCACATATACTTTATAAGAACCATTGCTCATATACCTAAGCACTTTGATTGTCTCAGTCATGCATGACTTTTTCCAAAATATTAGGGATGTAGGATTCATTGATACTGGTCTTAGCTGTTCAGTGGGATTCAAAACTCAATAATGAGAATCCAGGAAGTGGTATGCAATTGACTTAATGAAACAAAAAGCTCCAATAAGTAGTATCAAATCAAGTGGGGACCAATTTTCCCAACCTTTTTTTGGCAGACCTTTGTGACCGTGTGACTACAGTCACCTGATTGGAAATAATAGCATGGCATGTACTGTTACGTGTCTTTGCCCCTGGGTTTGCAGAGGCTTGCGTGCTAATGTCAATACTGGAGGCAGGGGCTTTCTTCTCTAGTACATTGATTTTCAATTAAATTAACTTTGATCTTTAGGTCATCTCCCAGATTATAAAAGCTGAATGCCTCATTAATGATGGAAACAGTAGGAGTAAATGTATTGGAGAAGGTTGAGCAATTTAAATGCTTTGAAATGCAACTAGTGCAATGCAAGGGTATTGCAAGCTAGCTAATTAAGTGTGGTTTCCAGACATGCTGATGAGGAAGAACTGCCTTAGCAGGGTGACTGTTAGAAAATAGTTGGAATCTTCCAAGGACAGCGTCCTTCTTGCCCTCTATTCTTTGAGTCCTTCTGTTGTGCTCACATGCATCTCAGTCCCACTCGAATCATGGTGGTTGCATCTACTTCCACAACCTCTGCACTGTCAGAAAGGTGTATTAGTTTCCTACTGCTGCATAACAAGTTGCCTCAAAACTTAGTGGCTTAAATGATTATTATTTTCCCCCAGTTTCTGTAGGTCAGAAATGTGGGCACAGCTTCACTGGGTCTTCTGCTGCAGGGTCTCTCTCAGGCTGCTTTGAGGTGCCAGTGGGGGCTGCAGTCATCCCCCAGCTTGAAAGATAAGGGTCAACTTGGGGAAGAATCTCTTTTCAGGTTCAATCATATGATTTCTGGGAGGATTGGCTTCTTGCAGGCTGTTGAACTGAGAAGCTTCAGTTCTTGGAAGGCTATGGGCCAGAAACTGCCCTAAGTTCCTTGAAACATGGACTGCTTGAAAAGACAGCTCAAAACATGCTGGCTTGCTTCATCAGAGCAACCAGCTGAAAAGAGCCAGAGAGAGAAAATGAGCGTGGGAGTGAGAAAGGGGAAAGAGAGAGTCAGCAAGATGGAAATCACAAAGTTGTATGAACTGATTTTGGAAGTGTCCCATTCTTTCACTTTGGCCATATTTCATTCCTTGGAAGTGAGACATTAGGTCCAGCATAGTCGCACAAAGAAGGGATTTCATAGATCATGAATACCATTAGGTGGAGATCACTGGAAGTCTTCACCTTAGAAGTCTGCCTAGCATGAAGAGTAAACCCATGCTAGCACAAAGACTTAGACTTTTTCTCAACTATACTCTATTAGAAGAGAATGAATGGATATTTGTGATCAAGGCAGCTAAAAATTTAAAGGAATTTTGTGTGTATGACCAGAAAGAAATTGTGGGTTCATATAGTAGCCCTGTTTTTAATTTTTTGAGAAACCTTCATACTGTTTTCCATAATGGCTGCACCAGTTTACATTCCAAGAGTGTAGAGGGTTCCATTCACCCCACACCCTCTCTCAACATTTGTCTCTTTTCTTTTTTGGTAATAGCCATCCTAACTAGTATGAGGTGACATCTCGTCATGGTTTTGATTTGCATTTCCCTGATGATTAATAATATTGAGCACCTTTACCTATGCCTGTTGCTGATTTTTATGTCTTCTTTGGAGAAATGTCTATTCAGGTCATTTGCCTATTTTCTAATCAGATTACTTTGTTTTGCTTTATTTTTTGCAGTTGAGTTGTGTGAGCTCCTAATATATTTTGGATGTTACACCCTTGCTAGACAAGTATTTCCTCCAAAGTTGTAGGCTGCCTTTTTAAAATTTTGTTGATTGTTTCCTTTTCTGTGTAGAAGCTTTTTAGTTTGAGGTAGACCCACTTGTTTATTTTTGCTTTTGTTATTTGAACTTTTGCTGTGATATCCAAAAATCATTGCAGAGGACAATGCCAATAATTCTTCCTCCTACTTTTGTTCTTGGAGTTTTATGGTTTCAGGCATTACATTTAGGTCTTTAATCCAGTTTGAGTTGATTTTTGTGTATGGTGTACAACAAGGGTCCAATTTCATTCTTTTGCACATGGATATCCAGGTTAGCCAACACCATTTATTGGAGAGACCATTCTTTCTCCATCTGTCTTCTTAGTGTCCTTTTTGAAAATTTACTGATATATATGTTTGGATTTTTTTCTGGGTCTTAGTCTGTTCTCAGCAACTCAAAGAATAGCAGGTCAGCCCCTCATAGAGATACTCTGACGTTCATTGCGACATCATTCACAATAGCAAAGATATGGAGTCAACTGAAGTGACCGTAGATAGATGAATGGATATAGAAATTATGGTATATGTTACATATGTTTATATGTAACATATACCTTATAATTTGTATTTAATGGTACAAATGAATAATGCAGGAGTATGGCTCAGGTTGTATTTAACATGTTTGAATCAGGCAGACATTATGCTAAATGAAATAAGCCGGAGATGCAGAAAGAAAAGTACTGTATGGTATCACTTATATGTGGTATCTGAAAAGAAAAAAAAGTAGAAAAGAGAAACAAAGAGTAGAATGGAGGTTACCAGGATGGTCTAGGGGGAGGAGGGATGGAGGGATATAAATCAAAGAGGGTAAAGTTGCAATTATGCAGGATGGACAAGTCTAACTGCCTCATGTACAGTGTGGGTCAATGGTCCATAATATTACATTACATACTATACATTTTCTAAGAGGATAGATTTTAGGTGCTCTTACCATGAATAGGGTAAGCTATGTGAAATACTGAATATGTTAATTAGCTTGACTGGAGTAATCCTTTTACTCTGTGTATCAAAACATCTGCACTCCTTACATATACACAATAAAAACATAAAGAAATTTTGCATTTTACTTCATCTGTCCTCTGAGAGTTAAAACACATGTACTTATTAAATACCAGGCACTGTGCTAAGTGCTTGATATGTAGTAACTCATTTAATTCTCACAGAAAAACCTACAGAAGGCTATTACATCCATTTTGAAGATTGGGAAACTGAGATGCAGGCAGGTGGAGCTGGGTTAAACAACTTGTTCAAGATCATTCACCTAGTTAATGCAGAGAACCAAGATTCAGCCAAAGCAATCAAGATCCAGAATCCAGGATATTATCAGCATTGTATTTTAATTTCTTTCAAGGATGTTTTGAATTACGTGATGTTATGAGCTGGATTCTGTCCCCTTGAAATTAATAGGTAGAAGTCCTCCAGGATTGCAGAAAGAAACTATGCTTGGAGATAATTCAGGTTAAAGGTCACTGAGGGGGACCCTGGTCTAATATAACTGACTGATGTCTTTATGAGAAGAGGTTGGAAAACCGACACAAGCAGAGAACCTATGTGAAGACACAAGAAGAGGGAGGCCCTTTACAAGTCAAGGAGAAGCCCTCAGAAGAAACCAGCCATTCTAACACCTTGATCTTGGACATTTAAGACTCCAGAACTGTGAGGAAATATATTTCTGTTGTTTAAGCCACCTGGACTGTGGTATTATTTTATGGTTGCTCTAAAAAACAAATGCACCTGCCATCAGGAATATTAATATCCCAGGGTGGTGTGCCATATTTCATCTGTGGTTTCCAGCATCCCCTGGCATACTTCCGTTTTACTAGCTCAGGTGTTAGCAGAAAGCATTTAGGATTTGGCAGCCAAAGCAGGAATGATCTTTAGTGTGTAAAATCAGGCAAGCGCTGAAACTTCACTGTAAAGTGAAGCTAATAACACCCACCTCACAGGCTGTTGAGAGGATTAATGAGATAATGCAAAAGTGCCTGGCACAGTAGCTGACATATATTAAATCCTTAGTAAATGTCATTTATTCCTTGAACAGCAAGTCATGTGTTTAAGCAATTACTGAAGACACATAACAGAAGCATGCTCCTCTTCATGCTCGCTCTATGTCCACGCAGTCCTGGAAAGAGACGAAAAATACACTCTCAGTCTTTCTTTAGTGCAGGCGTTCCCTATATTGGTTCATTACACTTGTTCTTCGTACTGGTCCGGACCCTTGCTACCATTTTCGTGTAAATGTAAAAAAAATCTCAAGAGCACGCTAAAATGGCCTACTTTCCAGTCTTCTATTAATTCTTTAGACTGGAGTTGATTCAGAAAAAAAGAAATATATAAAACAAAAAGTGCCATCCGAGTGGACTCTGGTTTAATTTACCCCATGCTTCCTGGGTGCCTAAAGTGTCAGGCAGTAAGCTTCTTGCCTGAAAACTGCCTTCCAGTAACTAACATAATAAAGACAATCTTAGTCTGCAACAAAGCCAGACAAGTTAGAAGAACACGCAAGATCTCAATTCCCAAGCGTTTTGTATTGATCACATTTGGAATGCTGTTTTCGACTGTGGATGCGCTTTTGAAATACAGAAATTAACAGAGGATATAGTTGTGCATTGCATGGTGATGCAATTTTATTTCAAGATCTTTTTGAAATGGGAAATTTAACCACAAAACAAGAAGACCTAGAGAGGACACTTCAAGTATTTTAAATTCTTAGAAATCTGCCATGTGGAAGGAGGTCTCATCTCTGTTGCTCCTGGTAACAAAACTGCTACATATAGAGAGGCAAAATTCAGTTCAGAAAAACTATAAATTTCTCCTATGAACTGAATTGTGTCCCCCTACCCCCAGAGTCATATGGTGAATCTTTAATCCTCAATGTCCCTGTGTTTGAAGATAGACATTTTTGGAGGTAATTAAGGTTAAATGAAATCATAAGGGGATGATCATAATCTGATAGAATTGGTGGCTTTGTAATAAGGGGAAAAGACTACTCTTCTCTCTCTCTTTATTGCTATCTCTATCTCTGTCTATCTATCTCTATCTCTATTTCTTCCCTCCTTGGAGAGGCCATGTGAGGACATACAAGATAGGACAACTAAGTTCAGAAACTCATCCTAAAAAAGGTGCTACATACCATATTGCTGAAATATCACTATGGTCACTTTACTCCTCTTGGGAAGCCCATGCACTGACACCAGTGCCTAGAATACCCCTTCAAACCAATTTGGGGACTCTTTCTGGAATGGTCATTAGAACTATTGGCATATGAGATTTGACAATTGAGTTTCCAAACTCATCCTAGAAAAAGTGCTACATACTTCACTGCTCCATATCATCATGGTCACCTTCAAAGTCCTCCCCTTGGCCATCTGGTGACTGTAGTGATATTCAGCAAAGAAACATGTAGCACTTTGTCTAGGATGAGCTGGCAAACTGGGAAGAGGGCACTTATCAGGAACTGAATCAGTTGGTGCCTTCATCTCAGACTTCCCAGCCTCCAGAAGCATTAGAAGATAAACTTCTGTTGTCTCAGCTGCCAAGTCTACGTTACTTGTTATGGCAACCTGAACCGCCTAAGATAAAGTCTAGAAAGTAAAGTTGAATAATTTAGTGAGTGTTCTATACCCAGCAGAGGCCTTGATACATGTGTGCTGGGGGACACTAAAGAAGACACTTCTAGAGTGGGTCAGAGGTAGGAGTGCCTAACTTTCACAGTCTCTTTCTCTTTTGAGGTTCTATCATTCACAAGTTTTGAAATCTGTAGTGATACAGGTTCCTCGGTTTCTATGACCATCTTCTCACTCTGTGAAAGATGGAGACTAGACAAATTGGTTTCATCTCTTGTGTCAACTCTGATTAATTGGCAGTGGATTCCTGAGACACTTTTGACAAGGATTTTTGAAGCTATAGAGAAAAAAAAATCCATCATAGAAAGAGCTAATACTTATTGGGAACTTGTCATGTACCAAAGCTCTATTCTAAACACACTATTTTTCTTAATTTACTTTATACTTACAAAAACTCTAAGAGTTGAATTAACATCAGCATTTTTTTTATAAAAGTGCCAAGATATAGACAAGTAACTACTCATGGGCTACGTGGTCAGTAAACGGCAGCACCAGACTATAAACCCAGTGGTTTGCTCCAGAGCATGCCAATAACTATTACGCTGTGGTGTCTCTCCAACAATCTATCTGTCATGTTTACCATGAGTGGTACATGCTTGGAGCCAATCAGGATCTGCTTTGAGGGAAACTCAAAGTAGGCATAAAATGGTAGGCATAAAATATTTCTATTTGAGATGGTAGGCATAAAATATTTTTATTTGAATGTCATAGGCTTTCAGACCCAAATAAGGAAGTGTTCAGACTCTTTAATAATGAATAACAGATTAGTGCTCTGTAACCCAGACACTGTAAATCAGGAAGCCATATTTGGCATCCCATTATTTCTTCCAAAATTCTGTTTGGAGCCATGTTGTGCCAGTTCCTGCTCTGATGCATGATAGAAATAGGTAGCACATGGTATTAATCTGTGTATTCTCTGGCTTTGTAGCTGTACATGATTATAGAAACTGCAACTCTCATCTTAATCAAACCCTCCCTCCGAGATATCTGCTTGCTAATATTAAAATACATAGGTGTCCTGGGCATGTCACTCCTCCGATTAGCAACCCTCCTTTCTTGCTTTGACTCCCTGTGACAGTACCTGTTTGAATTTTCGTATGCAATCTCTTGCTCGGGTTACTGATAATTGCAAAACTATTTCCTTTCCCATCTTATCATCCAACTGGGTCTCCTGAAGGTAATGTCATTGTATTTTTCTTCTGTGGTTTAGGTTTGGTTGCTCTGATCAGGTAACTGTGTCTGTTGAGTATCAATAACCCCCAATTTGACAAATTGCAGTAGGCTTTTCCTTCCAGACTAACACAGCCCTCTCTCCAATTTACTCCAAAGGACAATTCCCAGTATCTCATGGCCCTCAGTATCTGAGGGATTTATGGAGAGACAGACAAATGAAAGACACTGGCTTATAAAATCTTTCTAAGCCAAGCATTCATTGTGAATATGCCTGACTTTTTATACTATTTGAAGAAAATTCTACCTTTCAACATGTCTCATTTTTGAGTTTATTTAAAATAATGCTTTCTAACAAATTGGTCTCAAGAGCCCTGTATCATTTTTCTTTCCAAAATTCTTTGTGTTCTCTGTATTGTAGAGAAGGCTAAGGAGAGATGATAAGAATCTACAATTCTTGAGCCTGCATTTTAAAATGCAAGATGTTAAAATCAAATAAAGTAGGTCAAGGCGTCTCTGTATTTAGGAGAGACTAGCATTTTTCCTTATCAGCAAATATTAAGGTTGATAGGCAATCAAAAGTGCTATATCTTTCTTTAGTTTAAGAAAATGTTACCAAGAGGCTAACCTTCTATTTTTATCTTATCCAGAGAAATGGAACAGATCCAACTACATAACTTTATTGCTTATGAATTTATTGATGGCTCTTTGTGCATTTAAATAAAGGGTACTTTGTTTTGCATCTATTTGGACAACAAGTAATAGTTAAGCACATGCAACTAATTAATTATCAGTGAAGTCTGTTTAATTGTGTCTTGTGATTAAGCTTATAAAATCTTCAGGGGGTTGAAGCAATATTTAAAGTTAGAAATCCTGATAGAAGATGGAGGAATGTGCAAGAAGGAAAAATATTTGAATTCAAGGCTGGAGGTACCTAAGGGAAAACTGTAAGTCTGTGGTTTATTTTGAGATTGAAGAAGGTTATGAATATCCTCCATTATTCTGGGACTTGATAATACTCATTTGGACAAGTGTAATAAAGTGTACAAGTCAAATTAAGTGATGGTGCTACTATTCTTCCTAATAATAGCAACTGTAATATCTTGGATGCATGTTATGTTTCCTTAATGAAAAAGAAAAATGTGAAAACTTCTAAATCAGGCCAACACTATGAATATAGTGAGCTTTTTTTTTTAAAACTCACTTCACCGATATCAATGAATGATTTGAACAACTACTTGCAAGATAATGACAAGATGCTACTACTAGTTAATGGTGAGAAGAATTGGGTTGAAGAGCTTTATCATGAGAAGGATTGCAACCTCAAATCTTTCATCTCCTTCCAAGTATGCCACTCACTTCCCTAAATATGTATAGTCATACATATTTAAATTCAGAATGCTTGCTTCATGAAGATGTCACCCATATCTAATCTTGAAAACAGTTGAGGGCTTTATCCCCAGGAGTTCCCACTGTGCTTTAGGAGAATAATCCCTGTTAAGCCCAGTCAACAGCCACACTGTTCTTTAAGGTAGAGAATATTGGGTTTGGAGCAATTGCTCTCCTTTTTCTAGGGCACTAGCTGGTGGCCTTGCCTTGGAAGCTGTTCATGACCTACAAATTCCTGACTTAGGCTTTGCATCCCTGCTACTGCATCCATTTCTGGTTCTGAACCCATGCCTCTGGGTTTCCAGGAGACTTAACAAGCATCCCCCTGCCATCTCTAGCTTAGACTCTAGATGTGTCTCTAAAGTGCATTGGTTCTACCCTTGGGCCCACTGGAACTTTTTATCTATCTAAATTTATTTCTGGTAAAAGAACTTCTTCCTACCCTTAACCAGCCACTTGCAATTTGGTTTCAGTGTTCTCCTAATCTTAGTGTTAGCTTCTACAACTGCTATTTATCCCATGCTAATTCTGAGACCCCAGGGAGAGCAGCCATACCTGGAATGCAGGCTCACTTCTGTGCACTGTACATGCTCTTACTGGTGCATTTTAAAATTTTTCCTTAATGCTTTCTCTTTGACAAAATGAAAATTGAATATATAGAGTTTTTTTAAAGAGGGGAGAAGAGGGAGAAGAAAATTATATAGGAGAAGATAACTAACATAATCATTCACATGAAATGGTTAAATATCTGACCTCTTTCTAAAAAGGAAGCTTATGGAGGAGTTCAATTTCCTTTTATCAACTCAGACACCCATTTAGCATGGAAATTAAGTTATAGTGTGGTTAGAGGTTCTTTAGAGGTCAAGTGAGCTGCCATCTTGGATCCTGTGGTGGTTAGTTGATTTGGCCACAAAGGGAACCTTTGCCCACATCCTGTTTCTTTTTTTTTTTTCTTTCTTTTTTTTATTGAATGGTAACTGTGTACATTAATGCACTTCTGGGGTACAGTGTGGCGTTTTCACACACAATCTGAAACACTTCCATCAAACTGGTCGACATAGCCTTCATGTAATTTTCTTAGTTATTGTGTTAAAATGTTCATATTCTACTCATAGAAAGATTCACTTGTACCCTTGTAAGATAAACCACAGAAGTGAACCCTTGAATCCCCCTCCCTCCACCCATTCCCCCGCCCCCATATCCTTAGGTTGTTATTAGGTTATAGCTTTTATATAAAATGTTTAAATTAATTTCATAATAGGGGTGTGTACATTGGATACTTTTCTTCCATTCCTGTGATACTTTGCTAAGAAGAACATTTTCCAGCTCTATCCATGTGAACATGAAGGATGTAAAGTCTCCATCTTTCTTTATGGCTGCATAGTATTCCATGGTGTACATATACCACAGTTTGTTGATCCATTCGTGGATCGATGGGGACTTGGGCTTCT
>NW_003852402.1:22583458-22622672 GCF_000181295.1 Otolemur garnettii
GAGACATAACCTGCAAAAATCTTCTCCCATTCTGAGGGCTGTCTGCTTGCCTTACTTACTGTGTTCTTGGCTGTACAGAAGCTCTTTAGTTTGATCAGGTCCCAATAGTGTATTTTTGATGTTGCTTCAATTGCCCGGGGTGTCCTCCTCATAAAACGTTCATCCAGGACAATATCTTCAAGTGTTTTCCCTACACTTTTCTTCTAGTATTTTTATGGTTTCATGTCTTAACTTTAAATCTTTAATCCAGTGGGAGTCTAACTTAGTTAATGGTGAAAGGTGTGGGTCTAGTTTCAGTCTTCTACAGGCTGCCAGCCAGTTTGCTGCTCTAGCAAGCAGTTCTGGGCCCACCCAGCACAGGTGGCTGGAGCAGGGAACTTTTCTGCTGGACCCGTTGGGTGTGCGTGTCTCTAGAAAGCTGTTTTGGGTCTGCCTGGAATGGAGGACTCCTCTGCCACTGCCCACGGGACACCCGTGGCACTAGCAAGCAGTTCTGGGCCCACCCAGAGCCCTGGAGTGGGGATCTCCTCTCTGCCCATGGGGTGCGCAGCTCTAGCAAGCAGTTCTGGGCCCTCCCAGAGTGGGGGACTCATCCACTGCCACCTGTGGGGGTGTGCAAGGCTTTAGCAAGTGTTTCTGCGCCTGCTGGGAGCAGGGGAAGTCCTCTGTGGCCAACCGCAGCCCGCAGGAGGTGTGCGGCTCTAGCACACAGTTCTGTGCCCACCCAGAACCTGGAGCAGGGATCTACTCTGCCTCCCATGGGGCACGTGGCTCTAGCAAGCAGTTCTGGGCCCTCCCAGAGTGGGGGACTTGTCTGCTGCCACCCGCGGGGGTGTGCAACACTCTAGCAATTGGTTCTGTGGCTGCCCGGAGCAGGGAAGTCCTTTGCGGCCACCCCCAGTGCACAGGAGGTGTGCGGCTCTAGCAAGCAGTTCTGTGCCCGCCCAGATCCCTGGAGCAGGAATCTACTCTGCTGCCTGTGGGGCGCGCGGCTCTAGCAAGCAATGCTGGGCCCTCCCAGAGTGGTGGACTCGACCGCCGCCACCTGTGAGGTTGTGCAAGGCTCTAGCAAGTACTTCTGTGGCTGCCCGGAGCAGAGGAACTCCTCTCCGGCCACCAGCCACCCGCCACCTGCCACTCGCGGGAGGCTTGCAGCTCTAGCAAGCAGTTCTGGGTCTTCCCAGAGTGGGGGACTTGTCCGCCACCACCCATAGGGGTGTGCAAGGCTCTACCAAGTCGTTCTGTGCCTTCCCGGAGCAGGGGACTTCTCTGCCGCCAGCCGCCATCCGTGGGAGGCGGGTGGCTCTAGCAAGCAGTTCTGGGGCCCACTTTGGACCTGTATTTTGTGTTCTTAAATGATCTTCCTTAGATTTACAGCTTGCCAAACTTCTTTTGGGTTCAGCTCCCCATCTTTGGCTTCATAGATTCTGATTCCAAGCAGTTTTCTTCCTTTGCTCAGGAGCCTCTGGCCAGGGTTGCTACCAGTTGGCCATCTTCCCAGAATCCCTTCACATCCTGTTTCTTAAATATTGGTAGAGTTAGCATGGAGGTAGGAACCCATCCATGAAACGTAGGCTCTTAGGTAACATTCCAAGTGCATGCAGTACATGGATTAACTGTCAAATCAGCAGACTTTTTTTTTTTTTTAACTGAAATGTATAGATGAACAAACTGAGGTATACAGAGGTGATGCAATTTGCCCAACGTTATATTGATAGAACAAGTAAGCATTGAGTCAGAATTGGAAACCACCAACCTTGCTTCAGAGTAGATTATTAAAAACTATTGAATAACTCATTGGCTTCCATGAACGTACCTTGTGGATCTGAATTTAAGGTAGCAAATCAATAGAATTTAAGAACTTTCACTTTCCAAGTTCATTTCATAAATACCTTTTTTCCAGGATTGAGGAGAAGAAATAATTTTCAGGAATATTCAGACAGCAAACACCAAATCTAACCTACTATGGATACTAAAATGAAGAAATCCAAAGACCAGGGTGAATTTTATAAATATATGAAAAAGGAAAAAAAATTATCTCAGCTACCAACTTAGCTCCCTTCCCCCAAAAGTGACTATTTTAGCAAAAAAAAAAGCCATAAAATGTTCTCCAAACTACAATATCAAGATGTCTGATGTGACAAAAATGTATGTAATATTGCAAAGGACACAAATAGAGGCCAAACACACTATACTCTGTGTGTGTGTGTGTGAGAGAGAGAGAGATGAAGACGGGGAGAGAGAGAGAGAGAGAGACTCTTGTCAGAATGGATTTAAATATCTGTGACCCTGAAATTTTTGTAATTTAGGCAGTCCTCTTCAAGAGAACACAAAATTATAAATAGCAACTTAGTTATTAGAATTAATATTTATTTTAAATGAGAATAAAATCACAACAAGTGATAAATTTCTTAAAGCTGTCAAAATCACAAACATCACAGAAATAAGTGTTTATATTAATCAGTTGCCTGACACATCTCTTTAATATTCTTGGGTATATCTTCTCTGATTGCTTTTTCAAATGAGGAAAAAGCAACTAGTTTTCTAGCATTATTGATTAACATCTTTTAAAAATTATTAATCACTTACATTTTTTCAACTTTACCACTAATTACTGGCAATATCTCACAAATCTGAGAAAATTACTATCAAGTTCCTTTAATATATGAGCTGTTTTAGATGCACTCACTATCTGTAATACTGATAGAGTTTGGGGCCCTGCAAACACAAGAATTGTGATAAATTGTCTTCCTTATCACCATCAAAAAAGTAAATGTTTGTAACATTTATGATTGCAGATATCATATATAATAAGTATAAGGTTTCTGACTCTTAACATTCTTACTTTCATGGTAAATCCACCTCTGATATGGCCAGCATTTTCCTATGTGCTGAGGAAAGATGAGAAGCTACTTTCTCCATGAAAAGTAATTGATGATGACTTAGTATTTAGAGACTAGCCTTTGAGAAAGAGCATTGTCAAAGACTAGAGAGAAGCCATGCTTAGAAATTAGGATCCTACAGCAAGATGCTGTATAGACCTTTCTCTGGAGATGTCATCTGATGAGAAGAACACAGAACAAACTACAGGAACAATCCAACTCAGTATTGAAGTATTTCCATAGATCTTCCAGTTCTCTATTGAGGAGAAATTCTATTTTATTTTCAAACATAAAGTATCTTATTCAAAATTTGTTGACTATTGCGATGTGATAAATATTTGATCTCCGCCACTTGTTCCTGGCATAGAACTCCTAAATCCCTTGTAATTTCCAGAGTGAGGGGGTTGATGGGAATGCCCTACACAAAGTTTCTAAATCCTTGGGATTTCCTGGATGATAGGAGCATCTCTTGTTCTAGTAAGGTGACTCTTAGTGGGCTCTTGGATAGCTTTAGGATGGAGGTGATCTCCAGAAAGACCAAGCCATGATTACAAGCTTGGAACTCTCATCCTAAATCACCTGTCCTCTGGAGAAGGGAGAAGATGTGTAGATTGAGTTATTCATCAATCATGCCTACATAATAAATTCTCCATAAAAATCCCCAAATACATCCATATGTCAGAAAGGTGGTGTGCCCAAGCTCCATGGTAGTAGAAGCTTCTGCACTCAAAACACTGCCAGACCTCACCCTATATACCTCTTCTGAATGTTTACTTGCATCCTTTATAATACCCTTTTATAGTATACTGGTAGACCTGAGTAATAAATTGCTTTGAGTTCTATAAATTGTTATAGCAAATTATCAGAACTAAGATTAGGATTATGGGAACCTCTTATTTGTAGCTAAGTCAGGCAAAAGGGTGAGTAACAAGGGCACCCCATACTTGTAACTGACATTTGAAAGTGAGGAATGTATTATAGAACTGAGCCTTAACCTATGGGGTCTGCATTAACTTCAGGTAGTCAGTATCAGAACTGAATTAAATTATAGGACATCTAGTTGATTTCTGCAAAGTTGGAGAATTGATTGGTACAGGGGGAAAAATCCCCACAGAATTGGGAAGTGTTATGAGCAGAGAAACAGTTTTAAATATTAGAATGTGCTTTAAGACAATTTGGTTTTTATCCTATGGTATAGATTTCAGCAATTCTCAAATTTTGCTGTTGTCTGTAAATTCTCCAGAGAAGTGACAGTTTTATGGAAACTATGCAACTAATATAGTCCAGATTTTAATGTCCAAGTTAGCTAAGCTGGAATGAATAGCCTTTAAGGAGTATTCTGTCTTAATAAGACTAATTTGCTGGGTATGCTGCAAGTTGCAGAAGAAAAAAATATTTCAAAAACAGAAACAGTCACATATTTTATGAACAATATAGTTATGCAATAACTAAACCTGGATATTCTGAGCTGAGAGCTTAACTCTTAAAGGGTGGTAGCTTTTCAGGTGGCATGTAGAAATTGGAACAAATGAAGAAAATGATGACAGTAGATCTCACAAACAAATAGGTATGCTCCATGATAAAATGTAAACATGACTTAAAATGTTAATTATAACATTTATTACTGTTATGAAACAAATCACTTATTCTGTTAGGAGATACATAGATATAATGTCAATCACTGTAAAAAGAGAGAGAGAGAGAGAGAGAGATTCTCTCATTGAATAAAATTAAATGTGAGACATATGAAGAGTCATGAAGTCAAATTCCTGACCATGAACAGAGAAAACAGGACCATTAGTTACTAGCACAACGTTCTAGGCCATATCCCTTTGCTTCTTAAATAGCTGCCCCAAGGTATTAAAGGAATTGGATTTGCTTTATATATTTATTTTTTTATGTGCATAATTGAGAATGTATTGAAGAAATCTAGAGCTGACACATACCAAAAAGAGATTACCTAATTTATTTTCCTTTGGGATAAAAACATATTTAATCCTAGATAGAAAATGTATTTTCCATTCTTTAAGATTTTGAGAAAAGATCAGAGTCATGCTAAGAAAGAATTTTAACATTTGCATTCTTCTCATCAAAGATACATTTATCTATCTAACCATCTTACAGAATAATCTGTGTTCTTGTTTTGTCCTTTCTATAAAAAATAAAAATCTGTCTGATCATAATCATTTGCATACCAACCATTCACACAGTTTTGCTGAGCTAAGTTCTGCATTTTCTTTTCTGAGCAGAAAAATGCTATTTGCCTAGATGTTTTCCCACATAACTCTTAACCCATTTTTCTAACTTCTCTGTAATTTAATCCTTCTTTAGTTGTTAAACTTAGTTTGATTCATCTTATATAAAAAATTGTTGCATTGGTTAGGAATGTGATTGAGTGCAGGTAACAGAAATATACAACAAACCCTGTCTTCAACAGGAGAGGGATTTGTTTGTTTTATGTGATAAAATTGCAGGAATGTGCAGTGAAGGCCAGGTTTGTGGCTCAGTGATGTCATTAAGATCATTAAGAACCAATTCCCCCCAAACTTTTCCCTCTGCTATCCTCAGCATGAGGCCTTTGGCAACATGCCTATAACCTCATGTTGAGAAAATTGTTACTGCACCTCCAGACTCACATTCATGTTACATATAGAAAGATGCAGGCAAATACTAACATCCTCTCATCAAGGGATGGAATCTATTTCCCTATTCATTGAAACTGGCTTGGCCTTGTAATTTTCCATGACCAGGAGAAGTGAAGGAATTGAAGATATTCCAACCTTAAGAAGCTTTCTCTTCATGCTTTGGAAATCCACTGTGATGCCATCAAAACCCCTTGCTGGAGAATGAGAGACCATGTTGAGCAGAAGCTACCCTAGTTTGGTGGGCCTCCAATTGACACACATCTAACCACAAACACATGTGTGAGCCAGCCAACACTATAAAGACCATGAACAGAGAAAACAGACCATTAATTACTAGCATGTTTTAGGCCATATTCCTTTGCTTCTTAAATGACTGCCCCAAGGTGTTAAAGGAATCAGATTTGCTTTATATATTTATAAAATATAAATTAACCCCACCCAATTTAGTGAACTAAATAAATAGGTATTTTGAGCCACTAAGTCTTGGGTTATGTTTTTAAGCAGCAAAAGCTGACTAATTCGCATGGGCTCTTCAAAACCACACCATTCCACCCCATCTCTACCTGCAGTCCCTTAGCCTTGATGAATGCATTTCTATTCTAGCTCAATGCTTTTCTCATTCTTCATCCATATTAACTGAGCAGAATCATTGCCTTTTCTCTTAAAGTCCTTTTACCAGTTTTAGAGAAAACAATGAGCCCAAGTGCTTTCTTTTTTGCATGCCCTACAGATGACTTCACATTTTTAGCTCAGACTAGTTTTGCAAGAACAAGCTGCCCAGCATGTTCACCCCTTCTTGCCTTTGGAATTGCTCTGGGTAAAATATATTGTACCCCACAAATTTCAAAGGACAGCTACCAAACTCTGAGTCATCTTAAATTCCCTCTCTATGGGCCTGAAGTGAAGGGAGAAGTGGAAGCACCCCTCCTGTACCTCAATGAATGGGTGAGACTCTCAGCACATTAACTTCCTCCACAAATACCTCTGCAATCTCCAATAATCTTATCCTTGAAGCCACCCTTGACATGGTGGTTAAGATTCTTTCAACTGATTTTTTATGACATCCCTTCCAAATTCTACATCATGGTTTCTCACCTCATATCCCAATAGGGTACCTACATCCATCTTATCATCCTGTCCAGTGAGATGAAGTATTCTCTGCATGGAGATTGTTAAGTTTATTAGTAAGTACTAGAGTCATTAGAGTCATTTTGGGCTGGAGAATAAGAGAGAAGAAAGTTAGGTAACCACTTTCCAGAACCCAGAACTTAATAGGAAGTATGCCATATCTTAAGTCAAAATTTTTTATTTTTTATTTATTTTTGTTTTTTGAGAGACAGAGTCCCACTCTGTTGCCCTCAGTCCAGTGCTGTAGCATCACACACACAGCAACCTCCAGCTCTTGGGCTTAGGTGATTCTCTTGCCTCAGCCTCCCAAGTAGCTGAGACTACAGGCACCCACCACAACGCCCAGCTATTTTTTTGTTGCAGTTTGGCCGGGGTCATGTTCGAACCCACCACCCTTGGCATATGGGGCCAGCAGCCTACTCACCGAGGCAAAGGGGCCCCCCCTTAACTCAAATTTTAATCACAAAACTTTAAATTCACTTGAACATCATCCCCATCAATTGGGATTCAAAGCTACCTGAAGGACTATAAACAAAACATAAGGAGTACCAGTGAGGAGGTGCCATAAACATTAGGTGACTCCTGGTGGGGAGCTGTAGGAAGCAGCTGCCTACAACGTCTGCTCTGATTCGACACCTTCATTCATAAGCCAGAGTAGGAAGCAGACAGTGCATTCATGACATTCACAGACGGTACTCATTTGGGAGATAGTATGAATACCAGGGATATCAGAGAAATGATACAAAAGGACCTGGAGAAGGAATAACACTGAGGTTTGACTTTGAAAGTGCAAAGCAATGTGTCAGAGTGTAAAAAAAGAAATCTTCAGCATTCAAATAGCAGGGAGAAAACTGGAAGTCAGTGTTGAAAGTGACATCAAGTTGAATAATATAGAGTTACATTTAAAAACAGGACTTTTGAAATACAGCGGTTATTAGTATATTTCTTGGTATCCCTACCGTGTCCTCCTATACCCTCAACTTGTCACATTGTTTTTATAAATGACCTTGTGATTTGTCTGTTCTTCCCCTTGACCTCTAACCTTCTTGAGCACAGGGATTGGGCTACATTCATTGCTATAAACCTTGGGTCTACTTCAGTGACTGGCACAAGTTAGAAACTAAGTAAATAGTTTCTTGAAGGAAAAAGTGAACTATTTCCAATAGCAGCTTTTTGTGTAAGATGCAATGGTGAAGGGATATCAGGTAACAGTTCAATTTCAGAACTGGATAAGAAAAGAGAGAGAGAGGAAGAGTGATGAAGACTTGGTAATAACAATAATACTACCTCTCATCTGTCTAGATTTTTCATAATTATTTTTTAAAGAGAGTCTTTAAATATAAAGACTTTAACATTTATATTTAAAAGGAACAGAGGGGATGAATTCCTTAATATGGAGATAAAGCATTGGATAGTAGATGCTCTTTCAATCTGATTTGTAGAAGATACGTACAGCAGTTCAAACATTATATTATGCATGCAAAATGTGTTTGCAGAGTGTTTTGGTAGGATACAGAAAAATGCAAAAGTTTTTAACAGCAGTTCTGCAAGAAACCATTATTGATTTGGTTAAAACTCTTTTAAGGATTCCATGAGTCAAAAGTATTTTCATAATTATACTAAGATGTTTTTTGCCCCTTTTATTCTCTCTGAGTGTACAGTGGACTTTTCCAGAGGCTAAATAACATTTGACAATATAACCCAATGAATAATGAGGTGGTGTGGTGTATTCTTGTGCTTTAAATTTTTCACAGCTTGAATTTCTCATACAGCAAATATTCATAGATATAACAGACATACATACAAACACACAGAAAGAGCTTTGGTGGATCATTAATAACTTTTAACAATGTAAAGCAGTTCTATGACCAAAAAAGTTGAATTGCTGGTTGAGAATTAGGACTTTATAGTCAAATAAATATAGATTAAAATCCTCATTTGACTAATTTTCAGTTATTTACCTTTTCTTGGCCTCTGTGCCCTGGGCATAAAAGTAGTACTTACTTCATGAAATTGTGTGAATTAAATAAGAAAATATGAGCAAAGATCAGAGCTCAGTGCTGAGTTGTCCATGGTTAGGCCTTAGTAAGTGCCTCATCAAACTCAGAAAGGCATGAAACAAGGTGACTTCCAGGAACATTTTTATGACCCTTGGAAACCAGGTTTCCTTTGCAGTACCCATTCATCCTCCAAGGAGAGGAGAGGAGAGGGGGTGAGAGCACAGGAACTTCATTCCTTTTCTGTGAAACCTATGACAAATTGGTGATTCTACTGCTCTGATTTCTGGAGGGCAGGGGTTCGAACTTGCCCTTAGAAGCACCTGTGTATCAATCAGAACACAAGACAGATGATGTCTCCTCACTGATGGTAAGAACAGGAAAGGTTGCCATGGTCAAACAGGAGGAGCAAAGAGGCTCTATGCTTCTTAACAATGGCCTTTATAGGAACAGGAGTCCCATGGAGGGTATTAAGGGTTACATACTTCCTTTTCTTACAGAAAGTTGGTTCCTAACGACTATTGCAATAAAAATAACAAGACTCATAAAAATATTATAAATCGCAAGGGTAATCAGATTTCCATTGTTTTCATACTTCCCCAAGAACACTTCTATATGCACATAGACCAACATTAGAGCTGGGAGGATCTTGGTGATTACTGGAGCTGAGCATCTCATATAGTGATGACATGAAGAAAACGAGATGCAGAAAATTAAAGTGATTTGCTCAAGATTATACAAGTAATGGAAGAATGATGGTTTTATTAAAACTTAAAAATAACGCAAAGTACAGGTAATAGACAATAGATTGTCTATTACCTCCAATTTGCAGATGAGAGAAATGAGAGTTAGGTTTTAACTATTTCCCCAGAGTTGAGTAAGTAGCACAGCTAGGATTCAAATCCAGGTGATCTGATAGGACTTCACTATTTTATCTACAATGTTACTGTTATATTTCTGGGAATCTTCTACAATCCAGAAAAGCAATAGTGAAAGAATAATGATTCAGGAAACACAGGTATTACTATCTCCATACTTCCATCTGGCATCAATCCTGCTCTACGCTTACCTGGCCCTGTACCATCTTGACTTTCCCGTGTTTCTCTGAATAGGAACCCATTGCTGGGGAGAATGTGTGTATTCCTGGGAGATGCTGATCTTCTTCAGGCAGAGCCCCAAAGGGCTGTCTTGCTCAGAGCTCATTCTTCTACCATTTTCCCACCGTAGGGAAATCCTCCCAGTACACACTCATTGACATTGCACTTCTGAAGGCTTCAAAATAGAAATGTCATTTTGGCAGGGTGATGCATTATGTTATTTGCTCGTATTTTCTTAACTTAACATCATAAACTGGCTTTTCATATAAATGTAGATTAGTTCCACACCAAGGTCGGGAAGGAATAGAAAACAATGGAAAAGCTATTATGGTGAACTAAGCAGTGATTTTCGTGTACCATGGCACGCTAGTGTGTCATGAGAGGAACCTAGGTGTGCTGTGATAATTTTTAAAAATCATTAATTAAATTATTTTCAGAAGACGTTCAAAGCACAGTAAGTATATTCTTTTTTTCCCCCACTCTTTTCTTTGTTTAATCAACATAATTTAAATGTGCTGTGGAAGTTTAACCATAGGTTCAAGTGTGCCGTGAGATAAAAAAGGCTGGAAAACACTGAACTAGAGGGTATTGGGCTTCAAGGGATCTTAGTGCATGTGGTTCCCCCATACCTATCTTTCAGGGGTAGTCTTTGCTTTCCAACCTATCAAAGCTGACTTGTTTGCACCCTTTTCCACAGGTCCTTTTACATAGCTCTATTGCACACATTCTAGTTATCAACCCTTCAGTCTTGTTTCTTCCAGTTCATTAACCAACCAAGTGACCCATTTGGATGGCCCAGATGTTCACGCACATCCATACCCCAGATCCCTCTCCCCCATACCAAGTGTGTGCCCTGGATTGCAGTAGATAACCTGCTTCTTCACCCACTGGCAGGGCACCTGGCAGTAACAAGGGATTAGCAGAAAGTACCATAAGTCCTACTGAGACATCTTGAATTGTGTCTTAACTCAGTAGTAGCGGGAGTGAAGGAGGCTTTGCTATGTCCTCCAGCACTCACTGAGACAGCTGGTCATGCTGGCAGATGAGGTAGTGGCAGCTGCAGCCATCAAGACAACAGTGGCAGCTGGGAGACAGGTGAAGTTAAGTGAATCTGAACAGGTACATAAACTGTACAAATGGTATACAGTACTTCACAAAACTGCCAGCAGAACAAGCCCTATGAATGCCTCGAGGATCCAGAATTCTGTAGAATGCATGAGAGTCACACTCCATAACCCAGGCTAACAGTCCTCCATATTATAACTAAACCATCTGAGATTCCCAGTAGTAGAAGAGAGTTCTGCAGAGTCTTGCACCAAGTAAAACTTTTGACCCAGAAATGACACATGGACACTTCAGCTCACAGCATAGTGGCTAGACCTCTCCTCGTGGGCTCAGCTAATTTCATAGTGTCTGCATGTAGTGGAAGCCCCATGTATGTTTGTTGAATAAATAAATAAATGAAGGAGTAAATCAATAAATGAAAATAATAATTTGTATATGGCATTGATTCTATGTAGCCCCCAAAGTATGATTTACACACATATTCATTTAGTCTTTTCTTATTTAATGACCTAATAGATAGAGCTAGGTGGGTACACAATTGGCTGTGGGTATGGATAAAAATTCACTTTTATAATGTATGATTTTAGTAACATTTTAAACCGTTCTTTTCTCTTTCTTAGCAGTTTCGAGAGGATAATTCTCCAACCCTAAAGTCCTACATTCGGTTTGCCTTATTTAAAAACTATTCAAAAGAATTTGACAACGACATTAGGTGTCTCCATCATGGCTTCATGGATCGGTTAATGTGAGCTTACTTTCAAGTCCGAATCTAAAAGTCCAGGTGCATCTTAACTCTGAACCCTTTGAAGTTTAGCCATCCTCATTTAATGTGATAATGTAATCTATATGTTCAGAACCCATTCGAGGGGCAGTCCAGGGAGAATGGCACGCAGAAGAAAGATGAACTGCTCTCAGGGGTGAAATCTATCTTGCATGTGCATTTATCTTGGGCACACTCTGTTGTTTAAACTGAAGATAATCACAGCCAGTTCTGTGACATTATCCTGCTTAGCTACTCCTGAATAAAAACAGGAATGAAAATGGGGGCAAAGGTGAGCAGTGACTATGAGGATTATTTTATTTCTATGCTAACACTGCTTCATCCTGCCTGTAGGAAAGTGGTACCCATGTGACAGAAGCTCATGTTGATTTCTCAAGTTATAATTAATATACCTGGGCTATTGTTACATATAAAAGATTAGAAAGCTGAGTACTCTGCGTACTGTAACAATGCAGCCAAATTACCACTCAATGCCCAGAAAAGACTCAATGTCATTACTGTGAGCTCCGTGGCTTTGTGGCTTTATTCAGAAGGCGATGCTTACTCACCTCATTTTCTTTGTCCTTCATCATATTCTAAATAGGTAAAAACATATTAATAAGCTTAGGATATCTGCCTCCACCCCCTGGAATGTGAAGAATGACATCTAGTCTTAGAAAAGACAAAAACCAAAGAAAATTCGTTCAGGAAAATAAAGCAGGAGAAGCTTAAGCCTTGAGGAGGGGGGAAAAGGGAAAGATGGAAAATAGAATTTACATAATGAGCAAAAGAAAAAGGTTAAAGTCTTTATGTGTATACTGGCCCTTCTTAAGAATGTCTCAAGGATTAGAACAGATATTAGTCATCTTCGTACCAAATATGAGAAAAGCAGCCTTAAGATACTCCTTCTTCTCAGTCCTCAAGAAATAAGCAATTATTTCATACCTATGGGGGAAATCATTGAGAGGGAGAGTACACACTTTTAGAAAAATCCCTTTAAAAACAACAAAAAAATCCCCAAAGATCCCGTGGAAATAACGTCTTCTGCTTTATACATTAAGCATGGCTCTGTTTGTTACCATGAAGCAATTTTGTCAGCGAGTCTAAAAATCTTTTGAATTCTTTCTTACCTAGTTCCCTGCTTCAAATAAGAAGTAGTTGCCTATAAGGAAATGCCAGTCATCAAAAACTAAATAAAATGGAAGTTGTTTGCAGAACAGTTGATCTGTTTGGACTGACGGCAGCAGACAAAAGGAAACTGAGAAATCTCACACACTGTCATTATATATTGTGGGGTCAACAACTCAAGTATTTCTCTGACCCCTCACCACTGTGGTTTTAATATTGGGTCGGTGACGTACCTCTTAGCCTCTGTGATGGAGTCAACTGTCCCTTTTGTGTTTACATGGTAGCATGTATTTCTCTTTTATAATACAACCCCTGAAATTTTATATTGACTTGCCACTTGTTAGTTCACTACTATGTCCTCATCTCCTAAGACAGGTCCTGGTATGTGGCAGACATATAATCAATATGTGTTAGATAACTGGATCAATGAAGGTGGATAAGGGCCAGGTACAGCAGCTGACACCTGTAATCCTAGCACTCTCAGAGAAGAAGTCGGGTGGAATGCCTGAACACAGGAGTTCGAGACCAGCCTGAACAAGAGCGAGACCCCATTGTTACTAGAAATAGAAAAATATAGCCAGGTATTGTGATGGGCTCTGGTAGTCCTAGCTACTTTGGCAAGAGGATCATTTGAGCCCAAGAGTTTGAGCTTGCTGTGAGCTATGACACCATGCCATTCTACCCAGGGTGACAGAGAAAGACTCCATCTCAAATAAACAAATAAATAAAAAATAAATAACAATGATGGTGGATAAAACTCTTAACTAGTACCAGTTAAAGTCTCAAACCCCGACTACCCTTATTTCCCTCTTCAACTCTCTTCCTTTTGTTCACCACATACTTATTCTCTGAACTCTTTACCTGGAGATTCTCTCATCAGTAATGTTCTTATATATGTAAATTGCATATTTTAGAATAACTTGAGATTTAGAGACAGTTTGTAAATATGGTATAAAGAATTCCTAAACGCCTAAAGCCTGTTTTCCTCATTATTAGTGTTTGACTTTAATATTTGTGATAATTAATGAGCCAATGAGCATCCCTCATTTTTGACTCAATTTCATACTTCATTCAGATTTCTTCAGTAAAATGACCTAATGTTTTATTTTTCAGGATTGCACCCAAGATACCACATCACAATTAATTACAATTATCTCCTGAAGGCCTTCTTGGCTGTGACAGTTTCTCGGATTCTTCTTTGTTTCTCGTGACTCCAATTTTGAGGAGTGCTGGTGAGATATTCCCTAGAATGGGGTTATAGGTTTGGGGGGAGGACGATCACACAGGAGAAATGTTATGTTCATTCCATCACATCATGGGCACCTGCTGTTGTAACATCACTGCCGCTGTTGACCTAGACCTCCTGGCAGATGCAGAGTTTGTTGGGTTTCTCCACTGTCTGTTGCCCTTAAGGAATGGAGTGTTACATTCCACACCCTTGACAACAGAGATTTACATAAATTACATGTAATTCTTCTACACTGAAAACTTGTTTATTCTTCCTCATTATTTCCTTATTTATTCCATCCCTTATTTATAAACAGTAGGGCTCATGGATATTTATTTTATATTCAAGGTTGTTGCTTGTTATTACTCATTTTTTTTTTCAAATTGGTCCAGATTTGGCTCTCATTTCCATGATTCTGAGGTTTTTATCTTCTTTGAGCATTTCCTTACTCTATGGTGCTAAAAGATACTCTAGGATATTCTTGTATTTATATTTTCTGCTCCAGACCTAGAATCAGTCATTTCTTCCAAAAGCCTGATAGGATTTAAATGCTGATATCCGTTCTAAAATTTATATTGAAATTTATTCCCCAGGGCAACTGTATTAAGAAGTGTACCCTTCAGGAGGTGACACCCTTTAAAAGAGCTAGAGGTCAATGGGAGTACTCTATTGCCCTCCTACCTTTGGCCTTCCACCACAAGAGGACACAGCAACAAGGCAGCATGTTGAAAGCAGAGAGAAACCCTCCCCAGGAGCCAAGCCTGCGCTTTGATCTTGGACTTCCCAGCTTCTAGAACCATAAGGGAAACAAACTTCTGTTGTTTATAAATTACCTAGTCTAAGGTACTTTTTCATAGTAGCACAAATAACCAAGACAGAGTCCCTGTTCCTTTTATTTTAAATGATATTAAAAGCCAAGATCTAGGTACTAGATGTGTTCATCCTACTGGGGTGTTGTTGCTTCTAAGCTCGCTCAGCTGAAAGATCAAGGAAATGTACAGTAAATGCCTGTGTGGACTTACAGATACACATGTATCTATAAATATTTCCACATGTAATCATCTGTGTATATGTGTGTGTGTGTATATATATATACAGACATACTGAGATAAACATGAGTTCATATTAAGGTTTTCAGTTCCAGAGCATCACAAAATGCCTTACTCTGGCCTCTTCCCCTGCTTTTCTGTAAACTTTCACCCCAACAGTAAGAAATCTGGCTCCCAGTCTTGCCAACCATTTACTTCATTGTTCCGTTCCAACACACATTTTTAATCCATACAACTGTAAGTTACAACTTCATCAGCTATAATACATGTTTACATATAGTATTTTTTGCTTTTAGTTCCATAGACTCCATTCATTTCCCTTTTTTTTTTTTAGAGATGGAGTCTTACTCGGGCTCAGAGTGGTCTTTAACCTGTGAGCTCAGGCAATCCACCTGCCTTGGCCTCCCAATTGCTGGGATTACAGGCATGAGCCACCACACCCGGCCTTAATTCCATTCATTTCCAAAGTTACCTAACCTCTCTGCCTTCAGTAAGGCTGTTTTCTACATTGGGAAGATAGTCAGATTTTGTTTCATCACATTCTGCAACTCATCTTGGTGTTCTCAGTTCTCTTAAATAATTTTTTTCCCAATATGTATGCATTAAACTTCACTCTTTGTGCTATAAAATGCACTAGCTTTTAATAATTTTGTAGTGTTGAGTAATCACAATTGTGATATCACACTAAATAGTTTCATGGCCCTAAAAATCCCATTTTGCACCTGTTCAACTCTTCCTTTGCTTTCCCCCAAATCCATGCCACAACTGATTTATTTTAGCCATTGCTAGACTTCTGCCTTTTCCAGATGACATATAATAATTGGAGCTATACAATACAGAGTCTTCCCAGACTGGCTTCTTTCACTCAGTGCTATGCATTTCAGATTCCTCTGTGTCTTTTCATGGCTTGAAAGATCCTTTCTTTTTACCACTAGGTAATATTCTACTGTATGGATGTATCACTAATTACTTATCCATTCACTTTTTTATTGAAGGATATTCTAATTCCTTCCAGATTTTGGTAATTATGAATACATTTGCTATAAACATATGTGGGTTTTTGTGTGGATGTAAGTTTTCAAGACAGTTGGGTAGATTCCTAGGAGTTCAATTGTTAGATAGTATCTTCAGTAACTTTTATTTACCATCAAAGACATCGTGCTGAGTGGGTAGATGATTATATATTTCTAACCCACCATTTATTGAATACCAATTATGTATGAGACTATGTGGTAGGCCATTTTACATTCTTTATTTATTTGCTCATTCTGTAAATATTTATTGAATCTCTAGTACTGGGGCAAGATTCTTCTAGGAACCAAAAAAATAAAGCCATGAAAAGAAACAACAAATAATCTTTTCTTCAAGGATCTTTTATTCTAGTTAGGGGATGCAGATTATAAATGGAAGAATAAATTTATAAAATATCAAATGAAAATGAGTGCATATTAAAAGTTACGATGGGTTAGGCTTTATCAATTGAGAGTGGCAGGAGTATATATTACATCAAGTGCAATTAGGAAAGGCTTCACAAATAAGGCAACATTTTCCTAGATACTTGGTGGAAGTGAGCAGGTAGATCAGGAATTGTTAGCAGTTTATGCAAAGGCCCTGAGGCAGCAAAATACTTAACCATATTCCCATTCTAGAAAAAACAGGAAGACTGCAGAAGGTTTGAGCAAAGGAGAAATATGATCTACCAAGTACCTTCAATAGCCACCCCCCCCCCTTTTTTATTAACTCAGAACAAAAGCCAAACACTCATTAGTGAAGTTGAGCTAGTGTAGCTCATTGGCAAATGGCAAGTATGATAGGATTCTAACAGAGTTGCTTCAGAGGTACAGTCACATACAAATTTTACTTGAAGGAGGTACCATGAAAAAATGACCTCTGGTTTCTGTAAATGCACTGCCAATGCCACCACCACAAAACAGGTGCAAAATGTCTTACAGTTAATTTAGCGTACCATCCTGTGTACGGTCTCACTTTCATTCTGTGCGTTAGTCAAGGAAGACAAAGACCCATATTAAATCTGAGGAAATTTAGGCATAATACTTTAAAAATATTAGCCAATGACAACACGTTGTAGGTCACAAAATGACTATGTGCTAAGAATATGTCTAACATTATACATGTATGTACATGAGTTAACCCATTTAGTCCTTCCTCACACTCCAGGAGATGTACCATTTTACAAATGAACAAACTGAAGCCCAGAAAGATAATACTTCCTGCTGAAAATCACAGCTCAAAAATGGTAGAGCAAGAATTCTTCTATTTCCAGCTGGTCTGGCACTGCAGCCCTAATTCTTAGAAGTTACTCAAATGAATTAAGGCCACATAGTGCATAGATGAGAGACTTGATTCTCAAGGATTTTTTTGTTTGGTTTGTTTTGTTGTTGTTTTTTCCAAAAGAACAACTTTAATTTGGTTCACTCACATTCATTCCAGACATTGTTTTTGGAAGAGCTCCTTTATAATTCTGTTTTTGCCATTTGGGCTGACAGATTATACTCCTCATTCTGGAAATGTATATGTGGCCCAGTTCTGGCCAGCATTTTGGTTAGAGGGATTGGTTCAGGGATGGGCATGTGAGCTAAACTGCTGAATGAGACTTTATTTTGGAAACTTTTATGTTGAGAAAAGAGGGTCTCTACTTCCACTGGGAAGCTATTGGCATGGAAATACTGGTAGTCACATTGTCACCAATTGGAGGGAATGAGATGAAGCCAACAGACAAGACAGAAAGTACATCTAAGAGCTTTTGAACTTGTTTGGATCCTTCAGTACACTTCTGTCTAAAATCGCCTTCTGAACTTTCCCAAGATTTCAGTCAATAAATTCTTTTTTTTTATTTTTGGAAAATCCACTATAATTTGGGTTTCTTTTATTATTGCCTAAAGGATTCTGACTAATACAATAAAGAGTAAATCATAGTAGTGTAGTCATAGTTAAGACTTCATAATTTCAAACCTCACCTCCTAATTTTGCTGGCATATGCATTTGAGGACATATTGGAGGGAGAGAAACCCTGGAATTAGAAAATACAGTAGAATCTCCATAGTTGACCACCTCCCTACATTGACCACCTCTTTAAAGTTGACCTAATTTAATTTTCATAGACCAGACATGCACCACATTTACACTTCAGTACAGTAGGTCTAGTTCCTCATGTTGACCACCTCCATATGTTGACCAATTTTTTACAGTCCCTTGGGTGGTTAACTTACAGAGGTTTGACTGTACTTTTTATATATATAGTTTCTATATTCCTTCTTAAAGAAGGAAACATTCCTATCTCTTTATCAAATCCTCCTTTTATTCCCAATGAATCTTAATTTAGATTCTTTCAATAATTAAAGGGGTTTGTTAAAAAAAATTATTCAGTGGTACTTGATCAACTTTGGAAAGGAATACCATTAAAGCCCATTGTGATAGGCATAGGGACTACTGCAATGTGGGGTGTCTTGCAATGGGGGAGAGAAATTAGGCTCAACTTCGAACACAGCATGGGAAAGTGGGAATTTATAACCAAGGAGCAGGGTAGGTGTTAGTGGATGGAAATTACCAAGACGAAACATTTTAGATGAGGGGGATTCTGGCTAAATGGACCTAATAGTATTCTTTCTGAAGATAGGCCAAGATAATTAGACATCGGCTGGGGAATGGTGAAGGAAGAGGAACCTGGTCAGATATCCAGAGAGCTCAGATACTCAGGACAAGGGATTCTTACTAAATGACCTAGCAGAGTTCTTTGCTAAAACTGGATTATGTAAAGCAGCATACTGATGGGACAGGAGAAGGCTGAGAAGCCCAACAAAAGTTTGGCCAACAAAGAACCTTTGTCAAATCATTGTAGGAACAGGCATTATGATATGAGGGTCTTACGTTTGCCATTTATTCTAGTTCTCAGGACTCAAAGACTTGAATGCTCAAATGAAACAAATGGTAATATATTGCTAAGGAGTTCATTAATCATAGGTTGTTTATCAGTAATACTTTAATTTCGGAAGGTAAAGCAAACCACACATCTTTTGCCCAGAGTGGTTTCCTAGTCAAAAGATCACTCAACAAGGCATCTGCAATTTTCTCCCACAGACATACCTGGAACCCCAGCCTTGTTTTAGCTGGGGTGCTATTGTATAATAACTGGAAAGGCAATTTGATGCAATTTCTCGTCCATTTCACTGATTGCAGCTATTTAGTGCATTCTCAAAGAAAGATGATTACAACTCACTGGTTTTTAATGCTTAATTTATTTACATGCATGCCTGCTACAGAGTTATTTTATTCATCTCCCAAATGATGGCATAAAATCATTGAGAAATGATGGGCAATAAACTGGCTATGCCACCGCAGCCCTGAGCGGAGAATAACACCCACTGTCACTCCTAATGCTGGTTGCCCCGTGTTCCACCACTGTTAAAATCCAGCCATAATGAAGCCAGTGCAGGCATGAAATTCTTTATTGCTACTTTGTTCTAACAATACTCCCACAATAACAGATTTTTAAGTTAACCAAAAAAAAAAAAAAAAAAAAAAAATTCCAAATTGGTATTTTTGTTTTGGTAACAGAAGCAAAACCACAGATATTACCCCCCTTTTCTCTCTTTTCTTTTCTTCTTTTTCTTTCTTTCTTTCTTTCTTTCTTTCTTTTTTTTTTTTTTTTTTTAAGAATGTCATATTAGTAGGAAGAAAGGGTGAATTTTTGGAGCCGTGACTGCATTCTAATTGTCTCTTCTGTTGTTGCCTGGGCAAGGCTATTCACATTAAGCTGAACAAATGCCACATTTGCATTTCTGATAAGTGCTAGCGTTTTTTTCCATACTTCTTTGGCAATTCACTTTTCAGTGAGAACACCTGAAAAGTTATCTAAATTAGTCTACCAGGATTGCTCATCATTTCATCCAAATTGGGAGGGAAACAAAAATTGGGATTTTTCTCCAAATTGCAGAAAAAGTTTTGACTCAGCAGAAAGAAAGGCCTTGCCCTTTTTACTTGGGGATTAGAATAAGAATGAGACAATAAAGTTAAAATAAGCAGAATGGGTGTTTTCTCATTTTCTCTTTTTCTTTTTTTTCCTGACAAAACAGCAGAGGCAAGTTGGTGCCAGCAGGCAGGGGGTATTAGCCCACAGCCCAGAAGGCAGGATGCATTAATGAGGATATTCTCCCTACCACATTTTATCTAAACAGCATCCAACAACTTTCTATTTCATTTTTTAAAAGTTCTATTATTTTTTTGTAAGCCAAACAAAATCCACAATCATGCTGCCTCTTTCAAAATCACATTATTATGTTATTATAAATAAGGACTAGACATTTCTCTTCAAGGAGGTTCCTGACCAACTGCCACGAAAGTACTGTTTGTACTGCAATTATTGGAACTTCTGAGGATGTTTGTGGTTCCCAAAAGATGGCAGAGGAAAAATCAAAAGGTAACTAAGTATTCTATACCCAGCCTCCCCACCTCCTTGCAGAACATGTTCATCACTATAAGATATCCAAACTGATTTCTATTAAGAGCTAAGCAAAATGATTTTCAAAAATTAAACCACAGACAGAAAGGCATAAGAGGCCCTTATTTAACGAGAAGGATACATTTCTCTTCTTTCTCTTTTCAGTTTCTAAAGGATTCAAGCAAAGTAAGGCAGCTCTAGTTGCACTGAAATGTAGAAGTACATCTTGCTTTCTGCTCTCAAATTGTCCGAAAGAAGAGCAGCCTTTTCTATATCTTCATCACGAATGTCTCAAATACTCCCAAGAAACATATAAAAACTTTTCCATGGTTTTGTCTAAAAGTCTGACCCAAAGGCAGGTCATGGTTGTCTCAGGAACAATATGAAATAATAGGGACTGTAGAGACTTAATCTAAGGCAGAACGCTTCAACCAAGAAACAATAAAATAAACAAATAAAGGTAAAGAGAAGTCTGGATATTACAAATTCCCCTAAAGTGAGAAAAGAAACTTCTGAAGAAGAGAGTAGTTAAGAAGAGAGAAGAGGTGAATATTGGTTATCAAATCCATGCTTTGTATCCCCTCTGATTTAGATTCCTGGCATTTCCTCATCTTCTGTCTTTAAACTCTTATTCCTCTTTCAGTGGAGCAAAGAATGTTCCAAAATGATCATTCTCCCCTCATGACCAAAGTGGTTAATTCCTGCACAAGGCTGGACGCAGATGTGTCAGGCCACCCACCAATGTGTGCATATTACTTTGTGACTGTAAATCAGAATTTCCTGGTGTACTGAATTGCACGGTGGATCCAAAAGATAGATTCATGTCCTAATTTCCTTATTTGGAAATTTGGAAAAAAGTCTTTGCCAATGTAATTAAGATCTTGAGATACAATCATTTTGGATTCTTCAAGTAGGCCCTAAATCCAAAATCAGGTGTCCTTAGAAGAGACACAGAGGGGAACAGATATACCAGGGAGAAAGTGATGTGAACATGGAGGCAAAGACTGGAGTGATGTGGCCATGAGCCAAGGAACACCAAGAAGTGTGACAGTCACCAGAACATGGAACAGTCCAAGAATAATTCTCCCCTACAGCCTCCAGATGGAGTGTAGTCAATAATTTAACTTCAGACCTCTGGTATCCAGAAATCTAATAGAATGAATTTCCATTATTTTAAGCTACCTGGTTTGTGAGTGTTTCTTGCAATAGCCCTACCAAACTAATATTCCTAGGAAGATTTTAAAGATCCCTTGCCCAGATCACAGCTTGAAATAATCAAAAATGATATTCTGCAGGTAAGATCTGGGCATCAGTAATTTTTAAATTTATCCAAGGTAATTCTTAGGTTTTAAGGCAGCTGCCTGCATCCTAAAGTAGTAGGGTTCTGTGTTCTTGGAGCACTCTTGGTTAAAAATGACCCCAAAGTAAAACAAGTATGAAATAGCATTTATTAAGGAAGAGGAAGGTAGGTTTTCAGAGCAAGATACAGGCTTATAAAGCAAGATACATTCACCATAGACAGCCAAGGGGCCTGCATTGTTGTGACAAGAAAAAGGCAAAGAGGGAAAGGTCATAGCCCACAGTTCTCTTTTATGTTGCCTGGGTCAGGCCTACATGGAGGTTCAGAGGTCACCTTGAGAATCCATTGCAGGGTGTGGATTGCAATGTTGATTTAAGGTAATGACATGATAGTCTTAATGCTGTTCTAGGTCTCCTTCAAGACTATTGTAACTGTTGATGAGTTAGAGAATCTTCTACAGTCTTCTGAAGTTGGCAAGCTAAGTTCTGATTGGTAGATTGGTAGGGTGATTTCTCCTCCCCAGGTGTGAATAATCACTCAGTAAAGGGAGACATGAATATGGAGGCCTGGGGTCCCCAACCTTGTCTTCCTTCCCCAGGAGAGCCAAGATCTCTAACCCTCTACCTAACAATCCCAATGTATGTGAAAGCTGAGAGCCACTGACTAGGAGCTTAGGTTATTGCCTCTAATTATTGCTTATTAGTTAAAATCACTTCCATCCAGACCTTGAGGCAATCCTGATTTGGGAAAATTTTGCTTTTGTGAACCTGTCGCCTTGATGTTTCTGATAGCAAAGTAGCTAAGTTTTTAAGCTTACTCACAGTGATCCAATTAATTTAATCACACTGCAGTGATAGTAATAATAAAAGCTACTATTTATTGAGTACCTACCAGGTGCAGGTACTGGGCTTAAAGTGGTAACAAGGCAAACTTGATCCTGTCCTGTGAACTTATAGTCCAGAGTGTGGAGTATAGATTGTGAGGCAGAAAGACTCCCTCAGCCTGGGAAGTACAATCAAGGAAAGACCCCCGACTGCTTCTCTTCCCTTCTTAAAACAACAACAGTCCTTTCTCCCTCTGCCAGAAGTCATGTAGCTTCTGTATACTTTTCTACCTTTTGCCTAAAAGTACATAGCCTTCTTTTCCTAAAGTTAATCTTCACCTCATATACTAAGATTCATATCATTAAGAATGTTGTTTATAATGAAACTTTCACTTATCCAGTTACTTCCCCTCAGTCTTGTAAGATGAAAATATCCCCACTCACTTTCCTTACTGATTTTCAACACTGTAAATAAAAAGCAACCTTGTTTAGGCACTATATAAAACTATTCATGGTGTTTGGTGCTGGCTGCAGTCATCACCTGCATCAGACCTTCTGATCCCATCTCTTTGTCTTTTATGTAACCTATGTCTCTTTTGAGACTTATTTTCTCATTTCCCTGCCACTCCCTGTAATTCATTTACTCTTCCCACTGGTTCGTGAAACCAGCTATATAAATATGTAAATAAGCAGTTAAAATATAGAGTGGTGAGCCAATAGTGGAGAAAGTAGAAGCACATTAAATTCTTTAGGGAAAAGGAATGTGACCCAGATTTGGCATAAAGGAAGATTCTGGAAGGAAGTGGCACTTAAACTAGGGCAAGAAAAAAAAAAAAACAGCTAAAAATGGGTTTACCATGGGAAGGGTAGGTGAATAGTGTCCAGGCAGAGAGAATAAAAAGCACACATGAAGGTACAGAGTAGGGTTATCACCACCAAGTCTGCATTCCCACCTACTGTTCCCAACCTGCCAGACTCTGTTTTGTTACTGGATTCTGAGTGGAGGTGTTTGGGGGTTCCTGGTGATCATCAGAGAAAAGAATTTCAGGAGACATCATGTAAGTCAGAGCAAGCCTGTTTTATGGAAAGTGAAAGTGGAAGTGTGCTCCTTCAATAGAGATGGAGCAGCAGGCTTGGAAAGGGCAGCTGGCCAGAGAGAAAGGGGGTTTGGGACTTACGGAGTTTCATTAATTGAGAGGAGGGATAGTTAAAGCTAAGGGGTTGGTTTTTACTGAGAATTTGGTAGTAATTCCTAGCATTGAGTTCCCTTCCAGTTTTATACTTCATTTAGTTGTTCCAGAAGTGTCATGGTGATTTTAAGAATGGAGACATTTTAAAATCATAATGTAAATGATATAGTAATTAAGTTTATGTAAGGTGACTTAGACAGCTGACAGGCTGATGGAAGCCTGTTCTTATCTGAGATTATCAACCCCCCTCTTAGTTAGACTTTATAACCTGCACCTAGTCTGCAACCCCCTGCGTCTGGTCTCAGGCCTATGTCCTCATCTACTCTACCAGCTTCACTGTCATACTGCCACACCTACTCCCTGAAGTGTTGCCTGTGGCTACTGTGGTACTACAGAGGCAGGGGCGAGTAGTTATTGATAGAGAGTATTTGTCTTGTAGAGCCAAAAAAAGTATTTTCCATTTGGCCATTTACAGGAAGAAATATTAGTTCTGCTCTAGAGTCAATACAAATGGCTCTCCAGGATGAGAGAGATGCCATAGGGCTGAAGTTTTCAGTATGGATGTGACAGCAGGTGGTAAGATGCTCAAGCTGAGCAGAAAATCTGTAGAGCTACAAGTCAGAATGCAAGGTCTTTGAATTAGTCAGCATTCTCTGGAGAAACAAATGTTATACACATGTTACTAGGAATTGACTCCCAAGAACGTGGAGGCTCCACAAAGTCCCAACATCTATGGTCCGCAGATTGGAGACCAGCAGAGCAATGGTGTGGTTCCAGTCAAAGTCTAAAGGCCTGAGAAGCTGGGGAGCTGATAGGAAAAGTTCTAGTCTAAGTTGGAGTCTAAGGGCAGAAGAAGAGTGACGTTCCAGTCCAAAGCCAGTCAGGTAGAAAGACTTTTCCCATACTTAATTCTTTTATTCAGGCCTTCAAGAAATTGCATGAGGCCTATCCCAATTGCGGAGGGCAATTTTTTTCCTTAGTCCACTCAATCAAATATTAATCTCATTCACAAACACCTTCATAGACACACCCAGAATGATGTTTAACCAAATATCTGGGTATCTAATGGCCCCATCAAGTTGATACCTAAAATTAACCATTGCAGACTTTATGCAAACAAGCAACAGGGAGGCCCAGAAGGGTACTAAGGAGTGCAGGCACTTGGTAAGAAATGCATCTTGGAAAGGAATCTCTAACTGCAGGGTAGGCCACATAGCTGATGAAATTAAGAGTTAAAATCCACACTGAGACCTCTATGGAGGTAGAGCCTAAGCTATCTGTCTCTACTGCTCCAGGCTGAGACCTGCATGTAAAGCACAGTGCCAACAGCATTTTTTTGATATGAAGGTAGCTGGTGAATAAACACAACCAAAGTCTAGTTGAAAAGTGAGCCCTTTCTTTGCAGTCTACTATCCAGGCATGGCATGAGGAAATCAGAGAGTGCATTAGGGATCACTGAAAGAGAAGTAAAATCCTAGAGATCAGCAGGGAGGAAGGGTGAGCTAGAAGGCATGAAATGTATTTGTTGTCACCTGTGAGGCCCATTTTGTCCCCAGAGTAAGCAGGAATGATGCTCCTTGGCCCTGGTACAGGTATGTGTTCAAGAGAAAATGTAGGGAAATGGAGACAGGGAAGTACTAAAGTGGTTGTTGGTATTGTTCAGAGTCACAAATTGAGAGATTCTTTAAAGGCATTTATCAAAGCATTCTAGCTCAGTGACCTGTTCTACCCCTATCCTAATGGTATGACTGTTGAGAAAGTCAGAACAGCTTGCTGGCTTGCTTGCTTTCTTCCTTTTTTTCTTCCTTCCTTCTCTCTCTCCCTCCTTTCCTTCCTTCCTTCTTTGTTCCCTTCCTTCCTCCTTACCTCCTTCCTTTCTTCTTTACTTTTCTTTCTTTATTTTCTTTTCCTTCTTGTTTGTAAAGTGTAGATATTTCTGAAGGTATTTAAATTGGATTTCAACCAATTGGAGATTTGTCAGTAAATGGGGCCATAACAAGTAAAGCACTCCAGACTTCCTTGGAGTGGAAGTATGACTTTGCCATCATTTTTTTATCAGAGGCAGTCTTCTGTAAGCCTTTTTGATGAGTTTTGTGAAAACAAAATCCATGTGGACTGGAATTTCTCAAACTTAGTTTCAGGTTAAAATTAAAGATAAACATTTACTGAGACTTGATGTCTTATAAAAAAAAGAAATGAGTTTTTAAAAGAGATATCCTTTTGAAGTCCTAAAGAAGTTGAGAAAAGTTGGAAGGCTTTTTAAACTTGCATGCGTTAATCCTCCCCAAGTGCCATTGATATGACATGCCTGAAAAATACTGACTTCGGGATAAAATTTAAGCAATCAAATTGGTTAACCTTCAAGGTTGGTAAATGAGGTTGGCAGATAATATGGCAGGAGTTGAGGTGACCAGATGGGACACCAGTTAATGGTCATATCTGTAATGTCTGACCCATCACATGGATGGAGAGAGACAAGGGTCAATGTATTATAGCTCTGCAGACACACTCCATGAAGTTTAACCTGCTGTGCCAACTGCATCTTTAAAGTTATAGCTTATTTTATTTTATCAATTCACCAATAAAAGTATAATAAAGAATTTAAAAATAAAATACATCTTCTTGTTGTAGAAGGGACCTTGTGGGGTTGAGAAGTTAGAAAAACATATGCTATTCAAGGAAGGATAGATATATATGGAGAAATCTAGGAGATATAGAGGACAAAATGAGTTGGAAATCCCCCTTCTAGGTGGCAAAGGGCAAAAGTGATGTGTTTGCTTCCTATATCCGCAGAGTTCAAGGCCATTATTAAAATTTTGGTTGCCCAGCTAATTAATTAGAGAAAGTAATTTTCACCTATTCTGACATGACATGCTGTAAGGATCTACGCTGAAAGGTTCCAAAAAATGGCATACATATTGAGGTCGGCCATAAACTGAGAAGTGAGACCACCTCTTCCTATGTCCCTCTTGCTACTGTTGTAAACCTTTAAAGGGCTAACACTCTAGCTAGTAATTTATTCTAAATCACTGCACTGTAAAACTATAGGGTTATAAAAAATATCAAAATCTAACGTATAACAACTAAGTTCTTTGGCATAAATAACAGCAAAATATTTTAGAGGCTGATCTGAAATTAGAAATAGGATAAGAAAGGGGATATTTCCCTTGGGCTTTGCTGGACAGCAATGCTATTTTTCCACTCAGTTTCCATGAGAAGGAGAAGTATTCTCCGGCTTCTCCACTATTAACATTGGAGAGTAATGATGACTGAGCATGTCTTACTGGCTCACCTTTCTTCCTCTTGAGACTAGCTACCAGCAAAAGCTGTCCCTTTGCTTTGGCTTCTCTGTTGCTCCTGTAGGGGTGGAGACAGAGGAGGTCTGCTGGCCCCAGCACTGGTGTGATCCACTAGGTAGGTCTGCTTAATCCTGGAATCCCATGTTGGAAGTCTATATGGCTTCCAGACCTAAATAGTCATCCAGACTTAGTCTATACCAGTATTTTAGTTCTCTCTCTCTGTTTCATATTTTCTTAAATTGTTCAGAACATGAACAGTGCAACATTTAGCAGTCCCTCTGCATTCATCTGAATTAGTGGTACTAGAAAATTGATGATCTCTGAGATGAGAAGTTTTCCGTTTGCAAGCATGTAAATTAGTACCTACTTTACAGGTGCCATTTGTCCTGAAGTCACAATCCATGAACATGGACATCATCAGCAGAAATGTCCCATACTTATATCTGGGTGCTCGCAGTTACCCTATATGATGGAGAAAGCTTTGATCTCCAGACTGCTTTCTTTATCAAAGCAAGTGTCTTGAGATGCTTTTGCCTTCTAGCAATGTTTGGAAATATGGATTATGGCAGCTCCAGGCTCTGGTCTTGAGTGCTTTGCTTTTTTGAAAAGTATGTTCAGAAATTCTCCATTCTCATCTTCCCTTCAGGTCTGTATTACTATGATTTTGAAGCTACATTCATGGAGGGTGAGCCCTGTTCAACAGTTTGGCCTCCACATACTCCACCAGATTCCACGATCTTGTGCATAGACATTTGGTTTTTTGTGATTGTGCTCCTTACCCCTGATTCCTGTCATAGAAATTACTTAGGTCATAGACCTAAGAGAGCTTTCTCACAGTAAAATTTGTATGTCTAGGGAAAGGGGAGAGGGAGAAGAAGAAAGGGGGAGGGCTAATGGCAGGAGAAGAGAGAACAATTGGCAGGATCTCACCTAATGTGCACAATGTGAGGGTATTCAGCACAACCCCTGGGTGAAGGGCTCAACTACAAGTAGAACTCTACTTTGGAAGTGGGAACAAAGTAACCTAAAAATTTGTACCCTCATATTAATTTGAAATAAAAAAGCAATTTCCATGTCTTATATAAGAGAGAGAAATAAAATATTTACTCCTTCTGTTTTAAATCCCAAATCAGCCTGAAATCCTGTGTCTTTTGAGCTATGGACCAGCCTCATAAATTTAAGATTAATTCTCTCTTTTAGCCCCGAACTTGATTCAAACAGCTATAAAAGAGGAACAGAATTTAATCCAGAATTCTTCCCAAATTGACTGATTAAGTAAATTATTCCATGTCCACCTAGGCAATGTGAGTAAAGGATGTCTTTGAAAAACTCCACCCTACTCCCACCCATGAAAACCAAAAGGGGGTATATGGTTCTCAGAACACATTGCACATTGCTTTGTGGTGAAATTAAATGTACTTCTTCAGAGGTAACGCACAGAAGGGAGTTGCCACAGGTAAAACATTTGGTAAAATGTTGTCTTGCCTTTTAGCAGCAACTAGGGAAAGTATCTGCACAAAAGCAGTATAAATAATTGATATATTGTTTTGGACTACTTCCCAACTTATATTTTCATCTTTTAAAAAAGTAGAAAAACCTGAAAGCAACCCATGGACATCAACTAGATGTGTGAAACTGGCCTTTCCTCAGAAAAATAAAACCCAATTGTCATCCCAGCTTGGGTGGAGGTGGTTATGTGTGCTGCATGCAGACTGAAAAATACACTTCCTAAGGGGTAAGAGACTGGAGCCTCATACCTGTTAGTCTAGTTGTTGCCTGAACTTTGAAAAAAAATTTTAAAAAAGAGGTGGGGAAGGTTTAACTGACTTCTCCATCTATGTCTGACTTGCCTCTGGAGTGTGTCAGTCTGCTAACTAGACAGCTGATGAGCAGGATTCCAAGTGGCATTGTCAACCTAGAGGTACCTAGGGAATACATGAAGTTGGCAGCTTAGGAAGAGAGGCAGTGCAGTAAAGCAGCAGCTTTTTAAGGTGGGTAAAATTTTACCCTAGGGTAGGTAAAATTCTGGACCTTTATTTATTGGTGCTTTAACTTTCTGCAAACTACTTAATGTCTCTATGCCTCAGTTTCCTCATAAGTGAAAAAATGATAATAGTGTAGGACCTGGCTTGCTGAGTTGTTAAGATTAAATGAAGTACTATAACTAGGGCACTTAGGACAGTGCTTCTCACCTAATAAGCACTGTATATTGCCATTATTATCATATCTACCAAAACTACAAATGAACGAACTTGGTGGGGAAAAGTTAGAGGTCAAGTTTTGGAGACCTAATGGGCCTGCATTAGACCATGGTTGTGCTACTACCACTAACTACGTGTTACTAAATTTCTCTGAGCCTCAGGTTTCTCTTCTGCAAAATGTGAAAAATACAGCTTACCTCATGGCATCTTCCTGAGGATTTAATGAATAAAAAAGTTTCTAGAATCCTGTCCTACAATAAATTCTTAATAAATATTTGTATTTCTTTTTAAACTTACTTCCCTGTTCCTATTCCCAGTATTCTGTATGCTTTTCCATAATGAAAGCCTATTCTAAAAGTCTAAAACGTTGTACTTCATTTGGAATCAGTGCTGTGAGTGAACTGATGAAGTAGATCAAGAAGTAAGGGCACAGAAGGTAAGTATTTTCTGGGTTCCCAAAGTCTTACCTTGAAGACTAACCTATTCAGTCCACATTGAGCCACAAATATTTATTGGTGCCAGAACAAAGCTAGTAGTCAAGAGAGTTGCAATAATAAAAACAACACATTCTCTGGCTGCAGAGAATTTACAATGTAGGAGAAAGAAGAAAAGATCACTAGCAACTCTAACCTGTAATGACTACAATTCATGTACTGGCAAATGTACAAAACAAATGTTACAGGGGCTCACAGCAGGGAACCTATCTAGTTTGCTGATATGGAAAAACTCCAAGACAAAGGAAATATCTAATCTGGTCTTTGAGGTTGAGCAGGGTTTGGCTGGGTTAATGAAGTATAGAACAAAAGCACACCAAGTCAATGGTCATTGTTATGGACTGAATTGTATCTCCCTCAAATTCACATGCTGAAGTCCTATTCCCCAGGACCTCAGAATGTAACCGTACGTGGAGAAAGATTTTAAAGAGGTTAAGTGGCATAAGGTTATTAGGTTGGGCTCTTATTCAATATGACTGGTATCCTGATAAGTTGAGGAAAATAAGACACAGATATACACAGACACCTTGTGAAGACATAGGAGAAGATGACCATCTACAAGCCAAGGAGAAAGGCCTCAAAAGAAACCAGCCCTGCTGACATCTAGCTCTCAGATTTCTAGCCGCCAGAACCATGAAAAAAATTTCTGTTGTTTAGACAAAGACACCCTATGTTGCTGTACAGTGGCTGGAAAATATTTATACCTGGAGTTCAGGGTGGAAGGCAAGTCTTGAAAGATGATACAGAAGCCTTCAGTGGTAGAATAATTGCCACCACTGTAGTGAAAGGTCTGGATAGTAGAGAATATAGAGAAAACTAAAACATAACCATAATTGGGGACTAATTGTGATAAAAGATTTCAAGATGGATAGAATAGTCACTATGATACTCAAGTTGTGAAGATGGCATGTTGAAGAACAAAAATTTCACTGTTCTGGGTGAAAATGGACATTAGACCACAAGCAATTGAGTTAAGAGTCACCAAGAAATGCTATCAAGCAGGTAATGTAAAGGAACAGTGTTGTGCATGATGCTGAGAGTGATTGCCTTCTTGAATTTTGCCTTTTATTTGCCTTGCTTTTCTCATCCTAATCCTAAACCTGGGATAGAATAATGTGTGTTTGGCATGTGACAATAGGGAATGATGAGGACTGGGGCTAAATGAAGAAAGACTCACAAATTCAATGTAAAAAAAAAAAACTTCTTTGTTGTGATATCATTTCATAAGATAGATGTGTCTGTTTTTATTATATAGTTCAATGAATTTTGATAAAATTAAGAACATTTACGCCAACCCAAAAGATTTAATCATTCCCTTTCCCATTTAAAATGTACCTCAAAATCCAAGTGCTAGGCAGTCACTGATATCCTTTCTTTTACAATATATTAGATTTGTCTTTTCTAGATAATTTTCTATGAGATTTCATAAAAACTGAGTTAAACAATATGGATTCTTACGTGTTTATCTTTTCTGTTTGAGAATCACTCACATTTTGTGAGTTTTTTTTTCTTGCTGAAGAGACTTCCATTTTATCAACATACTACATTCCAAAAACATAGTATTCTGTTCATGGGCATATAGATTGTTTTTTGTTTTTTGCTATCTGAAACAAACAGACAAAAAACTACTATGAACATTCATGATGATATTCTAAATGGTATGGTATTTTTAAAATTTATTATCCCAATCGTTTATTTCTAGTATCAAGAAATACTATTGATTTTTATGTTTTATTTTGTATATTTTAACTACTTTTCTAAAATGATTTTTTCTATTAATGGTTTTATAAATTTATTTGTATTTTCATTGTGCTCAAGAATAAAGAGGATTTTAATTTTTCCTTTAAATCTATGTGCTTTTTATTTCTTTTTCTTGTCATATTGCACTGGCTAGAGAGTTCTGGACAATGTTAAATAGAAATTGTAAAAGCAAATATGCTTGCTTTGCTCCCAGTCTTACAAGGAAAGCAAGCAATCGTGTTAGCTGAATGTTTTTTGGGGATGACCTTTCCAATTGAAGAATTTTCCTTCTATATATAGTTCCATCTGCTTTTATTATTAATGGATGTTGAATTTTTCAAGTGCCTTTAATTTTGCATCTATTGAGATAATAATATTTCTTTATTAATTAAGGAAATTACATTGGTGAATTATAATGGTGATAGGTTCCATTAACTGATATTTAAATGCTAAATCAACCTTATATCGTTACTTGATCATGAAGTATGATGATTTTTTAATAACTAGCTTTGATTTGCTAATTTTTAATAAGGAACTTTTACACCTATATTTAGAAAAAAAATTGGTATTTTTCTTGTTCTCTCTTATAATATCCTTGTGTAATATTGGTTTTATATCTTCCTTCAGTGTTTTGTAGAATTCAGCAGTGAAACTATCTGGGCCTGAAGTTTTCTTTAGAGAAATATTTTTAAGTATGAATTTAATTTTTAAAATTGATATAAAATGATTGAAATTTTTAATTTTTTAAAGTTTATGTCTTTAAAAAATTACACATTCCATCTAGAATGTTAACTCTATTAGCACAACATTGTTTAAAACATTCCCTATTTATTTTAAGGTCTAAAGTATCTGTAGTGATGTCTCTCCCTTCATGCCTAATAATGATAATTTGTGTGTGTTTGTCTCTCTCTTTTTCTCTCTCTCTTTCCTTCCTCCATCATTTTCCCTCTTGCTCATTAAATCATTCTAAATAAAGGAATATTCATTTTATTAAACTTTTCAAAGAATCAACTTTTGGTTTTGTTGACTTTTTAAAACTACCCATTTTCTATTGTATTAATTTGCGTCTTTGTTATTACTTTTCTTCTATGTAGTTTGCTTTTCTGTTTCTTCAGTTTTCTTTTTAAAATGCAAGTTCAGATAATTTATTTTAGGCCTTTCTTCTTCTAAAATGCAATATTTAAAGCTATAGATTCCCCATAATCATTGCTTCAATTGCAACCACAAAGTTTTTATATTATAAAAAATAATATATTTTTATTATATATTAAGACATTTTCTAATTTTTCTTATAATTTCTTCATTAACCAAAAGATTATTTAAAGATATCTTTATCTTTAAAGATCTTCTAAAGATATCTCTTAGTTTCCAAAAGTTTGAGGATTTTCATTGTTCTGATAGCTACTTTAATTCTGTGTGGTTACAAAATATACTTTCTATGATTTCACCTGTAAAACATTTTTAATGTTTTTTATGGCCAAGAATGTAATGTTTTAGTAAATATTTTATGTGAATTTTAAAAGAATGTATATTCTTCCCTGACAAGTTAGAATATTTTATAATTATAATTTAGAACAAGTTGATTGACAATGTTGTTCAAGTCTTCAATATCCTTGCTGAATTTTTGTCTATTTGCTTTTTTATTTGTTGAGGAAGGGGGTGTGAAATCTGTATCTGTAATTATAAATTTATTTAGTTTTTCTTTTCTTCTGTCAGTTTTTCTTACATCTATTTTGAAATTCTATTATTAGGTGAATATACCTTTACATTTTTAATGTCTTCTTGATGAATTGATGCTTTATTGTTATGTTTTATCCCCTTTATCTTTGATAGCATTCCTTGTTCTACTTTCTTTGATATCAATTTAGTCACACTAGCTAAATTATAACTAATGCTTATATTGTATATGTTTTCCATTCCTCTTACTTTTAAACCATTTATATTTTTATATTTAATATAAATTTCTTATATACAAATTATATATTAGGTTTTGCTTTTTTAAATCTGTCCAATATATTTCTGTTTTAATTGGTATATTAAATCAAATATTTAATTTAATTATCAATATGATTGAACTTATTTATATTATCTGATATTTGATTTCTCTTTGTCCATTCATTTTGTCTATTTGTCTGCTCTGTCTGCTTTCTTTTAGATTTATGGAGTACTTTTGTGATTGATTGGGTTATTAGCTAAATCTGTTTGTGGATTTTTACCAGTGATTTCTCTAGCATTTACAATCTGCATCTTTAATTAACTACATTAAAACAGTATCATAACATTCCCTATATAATGTAAGCATCTTTTATTTTCCCCTTGCCAAAACTTGTGCTATCATTGCCATGCATTTCATTTTGGCATGTGTTATAAACCTCATGATACATTTTATTATTATTTTTTTACTTTAGGCACATATCACTAAAGAATTTTCCCACCATCATCTATACTCTTCCATTTGTTTTTACAAACTCAAATTTGCATCTGGTATAATATTCCTTTTGCTTAAAGAACTTCTTTTAATATTTGCTATACAGTAGAACCTCTGTAAGTTGACCACTCAAGGGAGTGTAATAAATTGGTTACCATACATACAGGAAAAGCACCCATATATGTGGCTGGCCTCTTTTACATCTCATAGACTCCCCATGTATAGCCCTGTGATTTAATTTTAAAAAAAGAAAGAAAGAAAAGCTCAATTTAAGTTCATTTCTCCTAATTTTTACTCATTCTCCACACCATTCCTAACTTGCAGAAAGTTTGCAATTTTTTCTCTTGCCATTTAGAGTCTTTACTTTGTGAAGGTTGTGTCTGGTCTCTTGTTAATTTCCTCTGACTTCTTGCTGCTTAGTTATGCTTTAGCAGGTTTTCTCTATGGGATTTTTCCATCTCTTTCTGTTGCTATTATGAACTAGATCCTTGGTCTCTGAGGTTCTTTCTGTAGAGTTTTCAGAGTATTTTTGTGATTCCTATTATTAAAAAAAAAAATCTTTCCTCAATCATCAATTTCTGCCTAAGCATGAGCCAGTTTCCTCACTTGTATTTTTGGCCTATGTTCCCTGAAAATAGAACTCAGTCTGCCTTTTCTGCAGGCACATATGATTGCAACACTTCCCCCACCTGGATTCCAGAGGTTGTTATGTCAATGGCATTCAGAGATCTACTTGAAAAACTTTTACTACCCAAATCAAACAGGTGTTCATCAGCCCTGCTTCCATTTAACTTAGCTTCTGATTTGGGGATTCAATTGATCATTAAAAACTTTTTGTCACCTCTAATTACCCTTTTTTCTTTTCTCTTTGAAGCCTTACTCTGTATGCTGGCTGGACTTCTGGGAATTACTTCATATTCTTCTTCTCCCTAGGTGGTGCTAAATTCAGTTTGGAAATCAGGATCTTTCTTGCATCCAAACCTCTTATCTGTATGGTGCAACTTGACCCAGAGCTTTTGATCTCAGTTCTTATTACAATAAAAGTTAAATTTAGGTGTGGCAGTTAGGTTGCATTATACATGCCAACTCTAATGGACCCAAAATGACTACTAGAATGCTGAGTTAGTAAGGATTCTGAGGACTAGTTAAGATTAAAGGGGAAAGTGTGTTTGTTATCAATGGCTACTACATTTATAAGAGCAGTGAGGTCAAGCATTGGCCAACCTTGCAAACTTTTCTTCTCTGGTGACAATAGCCACAGGATGACTTGCAGGATTTAAGTATAAAATTCTGATCATGCAATTTTCCACCAATTCTGCATTTTGTCAGAGATGTCCATGTCTCTGTTTTCTATATTTTGCTGCCTGAATAAAATTATACTTTCTCTATATTTTCATCTGTCTTGGTCCTTTAGAGAGATCTGCTATTGTGATGACATGAGGACCTACATCCTGTAACTAGATGTCTGTCATTTCATGTTGACCTGATTTTTAATCAATCTCGCCAAATCCCTGAAATATCTCCAGACTAGAATATCTTTTCCCATCAAGTGTCTTCTTTCTTATGCTAAATTTTGATTTTCACACCTAAGTAAATAACATTGTCATTCTGATTCTAGATGGAGAGAAAAGAAACTCAATATGTTCCCTTAAAATTAGAATTGAATTTCACATTCTGTAGGGTTTCTTTTTCCTGGTGTGTTGCTCCTTGTTTGGTTGTTTATCTGATGTGCATCTTCTGTTCCAGACTTGCTGGCATCTCCCAAAAAAACAGGCACTGCTTAAAGAAGTTTTGTGCTATGCTTTGTCAAACACACTACATTCTGTTGTTATTATTTTGGTATCTGCTATCTGATGTTATCACATATGTTTAATGCATGGCAATAATGTTTATGGAATCACTTCTTTACAACAACAGTAGAATCTCATGATCATGGTGGCAGGAAAGACACGATAGTGTTGTCAAATCAGCTTGTTACAAACCAACTGCACCGTTATTTTAGGAGTATATGTTGGCAAGCTGGAAGCCTGCTGCCCTGCTACCTTGCTGTTAGCCTGTGTTTTCATATGGAGCTGAGTTTTCAGCCTTCTTCCTCTCTGGGGCACATTTCCACACCCCCACTGAGTTATCTCTGCTTGAAAACCCCATGGAATGGAAAGGTGCCCACAAAACATGCCATATGGGTGTCAGAGATTGGAATAGTAGAAAGAAATTGAGCCACTAATTATATATTATATATGTATATATGGATGTATATACACATACATAAAACATGTGTGTGCCTATATCTGTAAGTATATATGTGTATATAAAGTTCATAGTTTTTCAGCTTTTATTATGACACTTGATTCTGTTGAATGCCATAAAAATAACCACTCTGAACACTTCCTAAAGCAAAATAAAGAGGAAAGGAACAGTAGGGAGGTCAGAAAAATACTGCAAAATGAAACACATTTTCTTCTGAGATTAGTGAGATGGAGCTATCGAGAGAGGAATACTCAGAAGAAATCGTCTATCCAGGTCAGCATTTCCCCAAGTTTGCTTTCTGGAATTCTAGTTCTTGGGAAGTTAGTAGGTGCTAACATAGAACAAAGTATTCTATGCTCCAGTTAGTTTTCTAAAACCTGGATTCCCCAGGCTAAACTGGTTTCTTTTCTGCAGGATTTCTCAGGTCTTTCAATGTGGTAATGTGCACTTTAATTTCAAGAATGAGCAGGAGGATGATGCACTTCTCAATTTATTTAATTACAGAAACATTCTTCATAGACACAACACAAGCTGGTTTGCAGGAACAGGCAGTCAAGGTCATTCTACTCTGGGTCTTGACACATGGATATTCATAGCATAAATATGAACAAACATGTATAATCAAAAAGTAGATTTACCAAAATATAATAATAATGTTCTATTCACACGAGCCAAGAAGGTAATTCTTTGTGAAATAAGAAAGCAGTTCTTTGCCAAATGTTTTGGCCTAGAAATTCAGAGGCAGGGAAAATTTAGGGGCATTTAGAAGACATTTGATTTCATGTTCATAATGCACAGGCTTAGGCTTTATGCCTTTCCTTCAAGACCATTGTGAAAATAAATAACTGTTCAGTAACCATATTGAATTTAGGTGGGAGAAATTATAAATTCAATACTGACTTGATTCATTTTAAATTGTCTTCCCACATTCAAGAGCATAGCAGAGAGGACGAGGAGTCTTGCTTTATTGCTTTCCTCCTAAATCAGGAAAAAGATCACTTTCTGCCAACACCCCCTTTCATGCCTCACATTTCCAGCTGTGTCCTTATAGATCCTTGTACTCACCTGCTTCTCTGGAACCTTGCCCTGTTAATACCTCCTCTTTGAATCTGTCACTTTTTACTGTATCCTTCCTTCCTTTCTACCCTCTTACATGCTTAAATAACCCTCAGTTTTATTTTTATAAAATAAATCTCTACTTCCTTCTCTTTACTTCTTAGTCTCTCAAAGAATGGTTCATTCTCTGTTACCTTGACTGTTTTATGTTAAACTTTTGCAGTCTGGTTTTTGTTCAAAAAACCTCTTCAAACAGAACATACTTGCAAATCGTGTATCTAGTAAGGGCTTAATATCCAGAACATATAAAGAACTCTTACAAGTCAACAAGAAGGAGACAAACAACCCAATTTAAAAAATGAGAAAAGGCCTTGAATGAATATTTCTCTAAAGAAGATAGGCAAAGAGCAAATAAGCACATGAAAATGTAGTAGAACCTCCAGGATTGACCACCTTGTTAAAGTTAACTTAATTTTCATAGACTGGGCATGTGTCACATGTATGTATTAGTACAGTAGGCCTAGTTCCTTATGTTGACCAGTTTGTTATACTGCCTTGGGTGGTCAACTTGCAGATGTTCTACTACACGTTCAATATCCTTAGTCATCAGGGAAATGCAAATCAATCCCACAATGTGATACTATTTAATACCTATAAGGATGGCTATAATTTTTTAATAAAGAAAAATAACAGGTGTTGGTAGAATCTTTGCACTTTGCAACCTTATTGGTGGGAATGTATAATAGTGCAGTCACTATGGAAAATGGTGTTTCCTTAAAAAAATAAATATAAAATCATCACATAATCCAGCAATTTCACTCTAAGGCATATACTCCAAAATACTTGAAAACAGCAATTCCATCAGATACTTAGATAGCAATGTTTATTATATTATTCATGATAATTAAAAGGTGGAAATAATCCAAAAAGCCCATCAGCAGATGAATGAATAAACAAAGTGTGGTGCAATATATGCATATCCTAGAATGCTTTCTCGTTCATAAAAAGGAATTACGTGCTGATACCTGATATAACAAAGATGAACCTTGAAAACATTATGCCAAGTGAAATAAGCCAGGCACTATAAAACAAATATTATATGATCCCACTTATATAAAAGACCTAAACTAGTCAGAGTCCTAGAGATAAAAAGCAGATTAGAGGTTACCAGGGTTTGAGGGGAGAAAGATGAGAAGTTTTGCTTCAGGATTACAAAATTTCTGTGTGGGATGGTGAAGAAGTTTGGAGAAAAGATATTGGTTTTGGTTGCTTAATGTTGTGAGTTTACTAATACTAAGTTGTGCCCTTAGAAATAGTTTACACAACAAATTTTTGTTATATATATTTTCCTCCCCCCTCCCCAAAAGACCTCTCTGAAGAAATAAGAAACCTTTTCCTGAGGCAACACAGGGCTTTGTAGACTCATAAGGACTGTCTTTTCTGTAGGATCTTTGGCAGTTGTTCAGATGCGGTTTCCCAGGGAGCTCTTAGCATGCCACCCTCTTCACTTTCACATTCCCTATCATCTTTCCTTGCTTTCGGAATGCTTTCCTTATAATACACATCCAGCTGACATAATATATATTTTATTAATATAGTAAATATCTGTTTTTCGTGTCTCTGTCTCAGCTAGAATGTAAGCTCAATAAGGGCAGGAATTTTTACTGACTTTCTCCCCACCCTGTCTGCTATATCTCCATTGTCTCAAACTGCAGCTGGCCCAGCCAGGGTGCTTAATAAATTTTAGTGGAAGGACAGATCAGTGAATGCATTCTTAGAAAAGGCTCAAGTAGGAAAGAGAACAGAATGAATCTTTCTTCCTTGGCTGCCCTTTGAATGAGACAAGGGTCTATTCCCTTGTCTTATGAGAAAGTCAAACCAAGGACTGAGACGGATAGGTTACCATGAGAGGTGAGAGCGATGCTTATAATAAAATACATTCAGAGGTTGGCTTAGCAGCTGAAATAGATTTCTTTAATGTAAAAGTCCAAAAAAAAAA
>NW_003852402.1:22623355-22747184 GCF_000181295.1 Otolemur garnettii
GTTGTAATGCGATTTTTGGTCATCTGGGAATATACCCAACAAAGGAATTGCAGGGTCAAATGGCAGGTCTATTTTTAGTTCTCTAAGTGTTCTCATTTTCCAAGGTTTAAGCAAAAACAAAATTAACAATTTTTCTTCACTAAATGGCGGCACTGAGAAAATGGGAAGAAGAGGTCAAGAAAGAAATTCTCCCCATCTAAGCTTCTGAAGGTCCTCACTGTCGGGAGAGCCCAGGTGTGCGGACATTGAGCTGGACGTTGCCCTATTGCTAGATTCAGCTGTAGCTTGCTGCCCTTGGTGCTATTTGAACTTGGAGGAGGTCTCTGAGATGCTCAGAGGCCCTCCATGTGCCCACCCTGGCCTCTGGCTTCCCTTCTCCCTGGCCTCTCTCTATTCTGGAGATAGCAGCTTTGTTAGCCTGCTTTGCCACCTGTATTCTGCACAAGGCAGGCTGCATATGATGCTTCTTTTTCTTCCTCAGTCCCTGCCTCTGCAGATGCTCAATATGTATCTGTCAGGCAATTCCAGTTGAAATAAGAGTTTTGAACAATGAATTAGACTTGCTGGCAGCATGAGTTTATAGGCATTCAAGAAGTCTAAAAAATTGTGGAACCCTCATACAGCCTGCAGAAATCATGGCTATACTTCAAGGCCCAAGTCAAATGTCTTTGCTTTGAAGCCTGTCGTGGGTGACCCCCTGTCCTCCCCGAGCACTTTCCGCACCCTTTTACAGAGCTACACGATCACATATCAGCATCATCTCCTGGAGATCACATATCACCACCATCTCCTGGACACAAACAATGTTTATGTATATCGATGTGCCCTGCTACTCACTTCCTGCCTGGTGCAAGGAGATAATACAAATTTGCTGAACTTCTGTGATCATCTCAGAAGGTGAGCAACCTGCCTTCCTCACCTTCTCCCTCTACCTACCCTATCTTTCTCTCTTCTCTTCCTCCCATCTACTTTTCCTTTCTAAGATCTAACTCTTGAACTTTTAATGAAGTTTTCCAAACCTGAGCCATGAAAATGCACACCAAGATTTGTTCATTTTCCCAGAAATCCATTTTTTCCCCTATAACCATATTATTCACTCTATTTCTAACCTTTTCTGAAATGATTCTTAAGTAGGGAGCAGGGATTCCTAAAAACTCAATACAAAATAGTGTGTATGCATGTGCATAGGAGTATTTGTAGGTACACAAAAATGTGTACGCAATCATTGTGTGGAGAGAGTAACCAGAGGAACCTGTAAGCCCTGCCTCCTCCCACCTCACAATGAAGTGAAGAATGTTGATGCTTTACTTTAATATAAAAGACAAATTTATTTTTATAAAATAAATACAAAGACACAAAAAAAGATTTAAAAAAAAAAAACATTTAAAATGCTTGCATAGTCTTGAAAGTTCTTGTCTACCCATAGGCAAGGCACCAAGGAGTTTCTTTTAATCAAAAGTGGAAGAGTGACCTGAGGTACCCTTCACTGCATCAGGATAGCAAATCCACACTCTTGATAACTGCACAGAACTGTGATAAGCTGTGCCCTACATTCCAAGAAATGTGCAATAGTCTGAACAAGATGACAGATTTAGGGTTCTATCCAGAAACAAATTATCTTTGTTTGTCACTGACCTATAGAAAGTTAAGTTTCTTGGGCTGTGCAGATTTGAAAGCCATTTCCTTTTTGAGAAAGAAATAAATGTACCATGGCTGCCTTGGACAGATGGGGGTATGCGGGGTGTGGGGGGTAGATGAACAGGTGCCAGTAAGAGGTATCATTTTGGGAAATTATGAATAACAATCTTGGATGCCTGTTATCTTATTCCATAGCGACTTCCACATGCCCTCCACCCAACCCTCACCCAACCTAATTATAGCCTAAGAATATGGGGAAGGGGGAGGGGAGGGAAGGGAGGTGGGTGGATAAGTGGATGATTAGAGGGATCACCTCTATGGTTTATCTTACAAGGGTACAAGTGAATCTTTCTAAAAGTAGAATGTAAACATCTTAACACAATAACTAAGAAAATGACATAAAGGCTATGTTAACCAGTTTGATGAAAATACTTCAAACTGTATATGAAAACACCACACTGTACCCCATGATTGCATTAATGTACACAGCTATCATTTAATAAAAAAAAGTTGACCTACATCATCGACTGATGAGAGGCAAATATGATATTCAAGTATTTTTCTCTATGTTGCTAAAGCCTAATTTCTTATTTGCTCATCCTTCCTTCAACCTGTTTAAGTAGATTTTATCTTTGTTGACAGTGACAAAAAATGGGAAGAGTAATTGGGGAAGCCAGTTGTGATAATTCCTAATAAAGCAAGTGAATTTTCAAAGCCATATGGTGTGAATTATGAGCTACCATCTACCTGTGCTATAGTTTCCTTTCCTGAACTGATAGCTTTGGGTAGGAACAGTATTAAAGATCCATCAACATATACCTACTTTAGCAATATAAGATAAAGAGAAGGACTAGGTCAGTAAACAAGCATTTCATCTCATATTTATTTGTAACTCAAGCCCATCTCCTACTGATCTCATCCCTTTTTTTTGCAGTTTTTGGCTAGGGCTGGGTTTGAACCTGCCACCTCCAGCATATGGAGCTGGTGTCCTACTCCTTTGAGCCACAGGCACTGCCCTGATCTCAGCCTTTCTCTGTTGTATATATACCTTAACCCTGCAAATTCCATTTCAAGATGGAATTAACGAAGCCACATGTTTCTCTGTACCTATTTTTCTGCAATTTACATCTTTTTCATTGTACTGTTAATGTGAGGAGGTGGCTGGTATTTGAAGCAGCTAGGAGTGCGTGATGTCAGCATTGAATGTTTTTAACCAACACCTTCACCTCTCTTGGAGTTACTGATATCCAACAATGTTGTTGGGCCCCATTGTGGTTATGTAAATTTAAATACTCTGTATGTGTGGATTTCTACCAATATCTCCCACTAATTTACTGATAACTCTTTCTACTTTACCAACTAAACCTAATATGTATAATTCTCTTCTGTCTTTCTCTATGTTATTCAGCTTCAGAGTTTGATTCTTCAGCCATTTTACCTGGAAAATGAGGATAGTAATACTTGCTCAGTCTGCTGACTCCATGGGTTCATGAAACATCCTTGTAATGCCTTGAATTTTTCTACTGTTATTTTTTTCTTGATTTAATTTTAATTTTATCCAAATAACACATGCCATGCAATGTTTTTAAAGGTTAGATAATTACTACAATGCCTATAAAGTAAAAGACCACCACACTTGTGATTCTCACTCTTCTTAGGCAATCACTTCCAATTTTCCATTAACATTCTTTTGTTATTTTCCTCTATATTTCCAAAACTTCCTTTTTAGTCGTCATGCTAGGTATGGTCTCTAGAGGTCACATGGCTGAGTTTATACACTTACATGTAGTTTCTATATTTTTTTGTAGGATTTTTCATTCTACATCTGTACCCAAGTTATGTCTAGCATCCTCAGCTAAAGAATCTCTTTATTTCAACCTTTCCAGAGAGTAAAGTTTTCATCTTTTTATTTCAACCTTTCCAGAGAGTCAACTTTTCATTTTATCCAACATGGATGGGGTGACTTACACACTCTGATGAAAGATTTTAATGGTCCAAAGTGGAGTGAGTACCTGTAGGGCAAATATGATCTGCTACTTGTTCGTGGACAATGTATTCTTGGAGGACAGTTAGGCCCATTCATTTAAATATTGTCTATAACTGCTTTCACACCACAACAGGACAGTTGATTAGTTGTGACCAAAACCTTATAATACACAAAGCCTAAAATATTTACTATCTGGCCTCCTACCATCTTAATGTTTGTGTACCCTCCTCCCCAAGACTTATATGTTGAAAACATAAACACTAATGTGATGGTATTAGGAGGTGGAGGATTTGGGAGGTGATAGAAGATGAAGGCAGGGCACCCATGAGTGTGATTCATGTCCTTATAAAAGCACAGCCCCAGAGAGCTTCCTTAACTTTCTGACAGGTCAGGAAATTCAGAGAAGAGAACCCTCACCAGACACTGGAATCTGATAGTGCTCTGATTTTGGACTTCCCAGCCTTTGGAACTGTGAGAAAAAGATTTCTGTTGTTTATAAGCCACAATGCTCATGGTATTTTGTTATAGTAGCCTATGTAGATTAAAACGTAGTCCTTTACACAAAATATGTGTCATCCCTTAAGTTATATTTGCATATGTTCAATCATCTCACCCATTTCTAACTCATTCTGCTCTATTAACTTCAAAATTATCTGAAACTTTCCAGGAATTTCTGATATAGTCTAAATCAGCTTACCTCTTATCTGCATTTTACCACTACATGTAGCTGAGTTTCAGTGTTCTGTTTCTTGATACATCAGTTTCCACTTACTCATCTAGACTCTATTTCCCAAAAGAATGGTTATCTCTGCTTTTGTTTTAACCCACATTCTTATCCTTGAAGATCTAGCCTTCTTTTCTTACCTTAGTATCATTTTAGTGAGGCTAGGGAATTTTTCAGTCTGTACTTTTCAGAAAATGATAAGTCACACAAAGTATTTTAAGGAGCAAAGAATTCAATTTAGGGGATATAGATGTTTAGGACACTGTGGAGTTTCAAAAATCGAGAAGAATCTCTGTTTATTCTTAAGTTCACTGTTAGCTCTCAGAAAGGCAGAAAGTTGCAAGAGCCACAGGAAACCACCAACTGTGATCAAGTATATTAAGACACTGAGTCAAGTGTAAAACTGCAAACCACCTGGAGGCAGGTGCAGACCTCAGATGCACTCATGCGATGCCTCTGCACATTCCTGTTAAAGGAGCAACAGAGTCAGATCTGCTTCTCTTCTACCTCTGCCCCTAGCCTGGAAGCATTCTGGCAAGGGATTCTGGTAAACAGGGCACAGGGGGGATAGGGCTGTGTTGCCAGCAGTCTAGCACAAGCAGAGATAAATCATACTTAACTTTCAACCACTGCTTTTTCCTGTATGCCATCAAAGTTTCTGTGAAGCAACTGCCACACACTAGAAGGAACATTGCATTCTTAGTCCACAGATGTGGAGTGATACTTAGTGTTGTGTGACCTTGGGCAAATCACTTAGCCTTGATGTTCTGTGGGCAAATGGAGAGAGAAACAAAACAAAATAAAAACAAAAACAGTGGAAACAATCCAAGTGCCCATCAGTACATGAATGAGCTAATAAACTGTGGTATATACATCCATAAGAAAAGATAGAGACTTTACATCTTTTATGTTTACCTGGATGGAGTTGAAACACATTCTTCTTAGTAAAGTATCTCAAGAATGGAAAAAAATATATCCAATGGACTCGATACTAATATGAAATCAATATACAAACAACTACACACCCACAGGAATGATAAAACAAAGATATAGTCTAGTAATAGGGAGGGGAGGGAAGGAGAAGGGAGGGTTGTGGAGTGAGGGTGATTGGTGGGAAGAGTGAGGGCAATTGGTGGGATCTCACATAATGTGCACAATATAAGGGTCTTCAGTATGCCCTCTGGGTGAAGTGCTCAACTACAACTTGAACTTTACCTTAGAAGTGAAAACAATGTAACCTAAAAAATTGTACCCTCATATTAATTTGAAAAAACTTAAAAACTTAAAAAATAAAATAAATATGTATACCCCAGAGTACTACTCACCACATGTACTCAATAATAAATTTGAACTAGTCAATTAACAGTTATGTGCTCATATAAGACTCAATGGAAATTAAATAAGGGGAATCAGGGGAAGAGGGTAAGATAAATTCACACCTAATGGGCACAATGCACATATTTTAGGTGAAGGGCACACTGATGGCTTAAAATGCACAAATGCAAATTGTGTGACCAAAATGTGTATACCCCTGTAATACTCTGAAAAACAAAAAACAATCAGCACCACCACCACCCTAGAAATCTACTTTAGGAATTCTGTGAAGAGAATAAGATAGTGCATGTTAAATGTTTAATAAACTGTAAAATGCCACATAAATGGAAAGTATAACTATGAAGACAAATTAATTCTGGCTTACATTTCTGACTCCAAAGAACAGCAATGTATGTCTCCAGGGAATACATCTACCTGTCAATCTTATCCCGAACTTCTTTTCATCTGTCCTTTTTCATAGAAAAAAAAAGAAAGCTATTTCAAACCCTAAGTGTAGCAAAATGTCATCATTGTGCTACATTTATATCATTCTTCATCAACCTGTGGCAGATGTTCTGTCAGATAAAGAGAACCGTGGGCAGCTCCAAGACTTGAGGAAGAGTGGCTCAGAGTCTATTCTGTTTTGCATAGCCTTGTTTTCATGCTGTGTAATGCTGAGGTTGCATCATGTAACCTCAAGGTTACAAGACGTCATTTTATTCTTTATAATTCTAACTGAGCTTTATTACTGGAAGTATCAAACTCAAATATTGAGTATACGTTACAGCCAAGAAATGAAATCTATTAATAGCTGTCATAAAATAATAAAAATAGTACTTTCACTAATTTGAAAAAGATCTCATTCTTAATTCAAAGCTAGTCTTCTGCCTTGACAATAACTATTAGGATATTGAAGCATATTGAAATAGGTAGCAGGGTTGTGACCTAATGGAGATGCAATTTGTATTTGGTGTTCACTCTTTCTTAGAAAGAGGGGGCCAGAATACTATGTTGGAATCATAGGAGGTGAATCTTTTTAAAAGGATGAAGAAGGAGGGCTCTCAAGTCACTGAAAATAACTTTATTTAGATATGTGGGCACAGGGTCATCATTTTATTCTCAGAAAGAGGGTCTATTCAAAGACGATATGCTTTGAGATTTTAAAAGAAAATGTTCCTCAAATCCTGGGAGATGCTTGGAAAAGAAGAAAAGAGTATGGTAATTCTGGGTTCATAGGAGGACAAATGTCAGAATTAACTCTGATTCAGTTAGAGTCTTCAGAAAGACTTATGCCCCAGGACAGGGCTTCTCAAAGTATGATTCATAGATCTTGGGAATAGTGAATATATGAGCTTAAAACTCAGCGCCCATAGCTCAGTGAGTAGGGCACCAGCCACGTACACCAAGGCTGGCAGGTTTGAACTTGGTCTGGGCCAGCTAAACAACAATGACAACTGTGACAAAAAATGACTGAGCCTTGTGGCGGGTGCCTGTAGTCCCAGCTACTTGGGAAGGTGAGGCAAGAGAATCTCTTAAGCCCAAGAGTTTGAGGTTGATGTGAGCTGTGATGCCATGGCACTCTACCAAGGGCGACACAGTGAGACTCTGTCTCAAAAACAAACAAACAAACAAACAAACTATTTTCATAATATAGTAAGGCATTATTTGCCTTTTTTTTTTTTTTTTAACTTGTTGGCATTTGCTCCAATAGTATAAAAGCAATGGTGGGTCAAATTTAGCACAAATCAAGTGATTAGCACCAAACTGCCAATAATTAGGATAAGCTTCACAGCCACACTCTCACATTTAACAAAAAGCCAGTCTCCTTTAAGAGTATCTTGAGAAGCAACACTTCAGTTGTATGTGTTTTAGTATTTTGTGTGACTATGAGAAATACCCAGAAAGATTAATGGCTGCCTACCAAGAAATGATAATTATCTGAGGGCAAAGCACTTGTGGGACTGAGTTGCAAACTGAACAAGCCATTAACATTTTTGTTACAGAACACCATTTTTACTTAACAAAATGACTGACAGATGAACTATAGTTGCTCTGACTTGAAGGTTCAATGGATATTCTCTCTAAAATTAACGCCTCTGAGGACTTTCTCCATTTTAGCACTGAAACTTTAACAGTTCCCTAGGAGCCCCTCAGTCTTGAGCAAACTGGGATGGTTGGTCACCCTAAATGAACCTATTATTGAAAAGAAAACACTGAAAATATTTGTTATTGATAATACTTGAAATTTCAAGTAAAAGAGTTTTAGAAAACTTTTCTTAGCTACCATAACATTGGCAGCTTTCCAAATCTTAAAGATGTTTCCAGCAAGATGAAAGTGATATTAATAATTGTGTATTATGCCATTTTACATTGCATAAGATATATCCACTTGGGAAGATCTGCATATCACAGTGAACCAATATTTTGCAAAAGACCAATACATGATGTTACCAAGTCTTACACAAATAAAAAATTGACTTAAAATACAAAATGGGAAGATGAATTTTAATGTAACAGAGTATTAAGAGTGTATAGGGTTTCAGTTGCTACATTGCAACTAAGCATTAAGACAACCCTACTGAGTTTGGTATAGTATTAAAAAAGAATATCCACAATTATGTGAAAAAGCAATTAAATCCTCCTCCCTTTTCCAATGCTGTGTCTGTGTGAGGCAGGATTTTCTTTAACCAATGCAACAAATCATGACAAAATGAACAGGAACAGATATGCAAAGCTGACTGTCACTTATCAAGCCAATGATTAAAGAGATTTTCCCCAAATGCATTTCCAATGTAATAGATATCAACAGGTACAATTTACCTACATAAAGCTCTTTGGGGACCTTAATGGTTTTGAAGAGTGTCAAGAAATTCTGAGACCAAAAAGTTGAAGGACCACTGTCCTAGGAAAGAGAGCAATCACTTAATAGAACCCAAACCTGCTGTCAGAGGGGATTGTTCCTTAGGGAGTAGCAATTAGGAGAACCTAGCCTCTACCGTTTATTTCTGAACCCTACCACCTCCTTTCTCTCCAGAGTTCCATACTCTGACATTTCTCAGTTGCCATGTGAACTGTTTTCCTTAGCCAGCTCCTGTGCATTAGTTGTGATGGATCAAGACCACCTTCTCAGCCTCGAGCACCTGAGCTAACAATGAGCTAGACGGGGTGTGCCATATCAAGTTATGCATACATTCAGGGAAGCCCAGAATTCACCCTATGTACTGAGAATTGGCAGAGGCATCTGAGCATCAGTACTTTGCTTTTCTTTTTTTTTTTCTTATTTGACAAGTTATAAATGCTTTATTTTTTTAAATGCAGAAGGTTGGTGCTAGATATGCGGTCCCCTTGATGTTTTTATGATTATAAGTTGTAGTACAGGCTCCCTCTTACAGAATGTGAATGCTACTCATGCCCATATAATTGTAGCTTAGTCACTAAAAGAAGCTTCGCTCTCTGAACTTTCTTCTGCAGTTTTTTCCCTCTTACCATCAGGCACTGGAGCATCCGGCCTCTCAAGAAGATCTGGGTCTGGTCCTTCTGATACCATTTAGTTTCGTCTTGCCATCACTGGAACACCCACTTGACCCATTGTGAGATATCTGGTATATCTTAGATCCTTGGCTACAGTTAAGATATTTTTTGCTGATATTTCACTTTCCTGTGGTCCAGAGTTTTGTGTACTGTTCTGCTGTGACTGCTCTGAAGTGGCTTCAGAATGTCATTCCTTTGTGCCTCTAGTGACACATAAAGGAGATACTTCAAATGTGACATCATCTAGACCTAGAAGAGGTGACAACTTTGCATCTAAAATGTTGGAAGTTATTTCGGTTTGTTGGATATGAAAAGAAAGGCCTGCCAGTTTCTCCCCACACACTGTAGAAAAGCAGTTAGACTGCACAGTGTGTACCACACGTGGGTTTAGCAAAGCCACCATTCTTTTCTGTTGAATGGCTGGCACCTTGGTCAGGTCTATGCCTGGCCCCATGACAGGTGGCCCGTCCTCACCCATCTCAGCAGGCCAGCATCAGTGCTTTGGGATTCTTGGCCACATCCCTAAATGGAATGTTAAAAGGACACCAAATTAACTTAGGGAGAGAGTCCACAAAATTGAGAACACATGTTTCTCCATCTCTTAGTCAAGGTCCTCACACAAAGACATTTCTGATGGCTATACATTAACACATTGCTTTAAAGAGGATAGAATATGAAAGAAAAATAACATCATCTCTGCCTTTTTCTTATTAAATATTAAGAGTAAATTCACTTCTTCCCTTCTTATCTTCTATTCCATCTGCCTTGTCAGTTCTCAGTCCTAGATCAAACCAAAACTTCCCCCTTCTCTGCCTCGTTCTACAAATATGGACCACAGCTTCAGACAATGCCATAACTGTGCCCACTGCACTGTAGCATGTTACCCATGGAGAGGTGGTGTCCAAGGCCAGCAGCACTCACAAACTGTTCAGCAATTTCTTCCTTTGCCCCTGGCCAGAGTCCTCTATCTTCCTTACTGAGCTGTTTTGAGTCATTATTCTCCTCCATGCCATCTTTTCTCAAAGTTCTACACTATGTTTTAGGGAGACATATTCAACAGAGCTCAGTTACCTGTGGTAGTGAAAGAAGATCTTAAGGACAATACTTTTGAAGAAAACTGGGCTGAAGAAAGGGAGAGAAATTTCTTTTCTCCAGAATGTCTATGTAGGACCTTACTAAGCTAATGTGCTCTCCGAGGGTCAGGATGTTTCCCAAACATCTGACCACATTATCCTTTTTTCATAGAACAGCTTTAGGAAAGTATTTATTTCTTCTGGCCATCTCTACTTTAAAAATTTCTACTTTTATTTACTCTCTGCACTCAATAACAACCTTCTTCCCACTTCTGCTTATGTATTAGTAGTCCTGATATTTAATATAGGACAGGGGTGAAGCAGCATCTAGTTAAATCAAAGTTGAACTCCTGCCCCAGCCATGTACTAACTATGTGACTTTGGGATTTAACCTCTCTTTGTGCTAATAACTTCATCTTAAAATGGGAATGATAATAGTACTTATTTATATTGCAAAAGTGAAATGAAACATCTATAGGACACTTAGAACATACTGTAATAAAAGTGTTAGCTATCGTTAATTATTAACTGTTTGTTACATTTAACTTTTAGAGAGAAGAGACTGGTCTTACTCATTTTCCTATCCTCTATTCATTGCACAATATCTAGTATAGTGTAAGAACAAAAATAAATGCTTGATGAATAATAATACCCACTATTCTTACAGAGTCTTAAAATTTTTATCATATATTTATATATAAAGCACATTAGATTCTTATAAAATTTTACTAGAAAGCCGGGACAGAAATTAATATCCCTTTTTTCCTCCCTAAAGATGAGAGAGAAAAACAATAAAATAAAATGAAATAAAATAAATCAAGACAATTTCCCCAAGATTACATAGGTTAATACGTAGTGGACTTGGAACTAGGACTCTGATTTTGCACAATTACTTAGCATCCCATCCAGAATTATCTGAAAAAAAATATTATAGAAGCTATTGAGACAGCCCAATTTTTGACACAATGATTTGCCTAAAAGAAAATTATTTTAATGGGAAAAGACAATCTGATTCTTTATTTCTTGAATGTGTGTTATTCTCCCCAGATAGAAAAAGCATCTAGAATTAGAATTATTTTAAAAAATAAGAATAAACTATTTCAAGATGATGTTTGGTTCTGCATAAAGAATGACAATTTGAGTTTCATTTGGCATGCAAGACAGAAAGGCATAAAAGATGAATTACAGTCTTATTCTCTGAGTATAAAGGAAATGTCCCAAATCAAACTGCTCTTTTGAATTCTATGAAGAAGTGTAGAAACAAATTAACTATGTGGAATATCAATAAATGCACTTCTGGTAAGGGGAGCTGAACTCCAGGGTTGAGGTGGGTGGAGACATACAGGAAATAGCTGCCTGTTATAGAGTGAGAAGGATGCACACTTCTGTGACAGTACTAGTACCGTTTTGCTCTGAGGCAGCATCTAGTCAACTTCCTACCACTGTCTGTCCATACCCAAGGGCATACAACAGGAGCTCAGGATAGTTTTCTCGGTCATATGCTGTTTTCCCTTTGATGCAAATTAATCCTTTTGCCTTTTCTTACCAGCTCATTAAGCATTGATATGTGTTCCCTGGTCTTCATCTTCACTTATCTTTTCTTGATCTGAACTCTGGTCAACGAATCCCACCAAGGTTCAGACACAGTCACTGTCTTGGCCATCACATCTCAACCACTTCTGATTCCGGACTTTTCACTTTACTTATGTCTACCTACTTACTGTTTTAGATATGCTGACCCTAGACTTGGAGCCATTTGGGGGGTATATTATATCAACAGGATACTTTGTTCTATCCCAAGGATTGGCAAATGAAGGGCCATGGGCCAAGTCTACTTGGGGCCTCTTTTTGTGTGTTACCATGTTGGAACACAGACAGGTTCATTTGTTTTTGTGTTGTCTATGAATTTTTTTATATTACAACAGCAGAGATCATGTGTCCCACAAAACTTAAAATATTTCATATCTGTCCCTTCCAAGAGAAACTTTGCTGAAAACTGTTCTATATAACAGATAGCTCAGATGTGGTATTTTGTGTATGTGGCTACTCTCTCTGGCCTGAGCTTTTAGTCAGGTCCAATAGCATCCGTAACTCTTCTGGCTTACCCTATGTTCAGATGTCAACCCCTGGGTTGGCTATCGCTCGTCATCAGATGGTAGATGTCGATTAATTGGCAGCCTCTGTGTTGATTTTTCCTTCAGGACTATAATTCTCCAAGGAGAGGCGTGCTGGTCTTATGTTCCCTATGCTTCTCCAGTCCAGATTTTTGTCTGAAAACTTTTGATCCTCTCTCATTTCCATTTTTCTACAACCAACCCTTCCAGTAGTTGGTGTTTATGGAGATATTGATTTTGCATAATGGTTTTCTATTGTATTAAACACATGACAACATTCGCCTGGTGCAGCCTAGACAGAATCTGGTTGACCGAAGTTGAGAGACTTTTGCTTTTGTCTTGTCTAGGTGGCAAGCCATAGACAAGGTTGTTGCTGTTGTTTTGATCCTTTAAAAGGAGGAATATTGAGGCTTGAGCTATTCCAGGAATGATGATTTAATAGAACTTTCAGTTCTCCACTGTATTCATTGTCTAGAACTGTGTAAAAAATTATCCCTAGACCTGGTGTCTTTGAGCAACAGTATGAGTTGCCTCCCAGTGCCCGTGAGTCAGGAATCTAGGCGCGGCTTAGCTGGGTCTTCAGCTCAGAGTGTCACACAGGCAGCATTCACCATGCCAGCCTGAGCTATAGTCATCTCAAGCCTCTTTTTAGGGAAAGGCTGCTTCCAAGCTCACACATGAGGTTGCTGGCAGCACTCAACTTCTTGGCCGCTGGCTGTGGAGTTCAGTTCCTTGCCATTCAAGTCTCCCCATCTGCAGCTCCCAACATGGTGCCATCAAAGCAAGCAAGCAGGAAATGCCAGAGAGAGTGCAGGTGGGGCAGGAGTCACTGCCTCTTTGTAAACTAAACTTGGAAGTAACATCCTGTCGTTTCTGTTATATTCTATTCATTAGAATTGGCTCCCTGTACTCAAAGGGAGGAGATTACATGAGGGCATGGAAACCAGGAAGTAGGGACAGTAAGGGGCATTCGAGAAGCTGCCTGTGATGTCACCTTCCGGTGTGAAAAGGTGGCTACAGTATGCAGCTTTCCTCTACTCTCCTAGCTCTTTCTTGTTCTTGTGCTATTCAGAGCCAAGATCAAATACCTGTTACTCTTAACACCCACGCAGGAGGCTTTTCTGCTTCGGCAGGGCTAACATTTCATTCTATCAGCTGAACCATTATGCCAAGGAGCTATCCTACATTATTTCCCTTTGGATTTGGGAGAACTTTAAATATTTGAGTAAGTTATGGCTCCGGCTAAAAGCACATTTATTATTCCCACTGGAGAACAGAGTTACAAACACTGCTAAAACATGTGCTTTAACATTAGTATCATTTTTAGGAGGTTTTTTCCTTTGTGAGCAAGAGTAGGTAGTGATGGCCTTCTCTTTTGTGTATCCTTTTGCGTTTTTAGGTTGTGTATTTTGGGTTGCTTTTACCCCATAGCAAAAACTCAAGGGTCTCTCTGTGTGGAAATGAGTCTCTGCCCAAACCAAAGCGAGACCATGTAGAAAGTAATTCTTCCGATAGAGGCATTAGTGTTTTCTCGCTGTCTTCAACATGACGAAATGAAGGTTAATTTTTCTGCAGGCTAAGCCAAAAATAGTACTAATGTTCCTTTCATGGGCTGTTCCTTCAGAACCAGGCAATAAACAAGCACGGTCCACGTCCATCCTCTGTGCTATCTCATAACCAACATTAAGGGCCAGCCTGAGCTCATACGAATGCCAGCTTCCAATTCCTCAGCCACCTCTAACAGCCTTTTCACAATATGTTATTAGTCTTTCTGCTGCATCCCCAAAGCAGAGGAGTAAATGAAGTCAGCTCTAGAGTAAAAGGAAGAGCTTCCAAAATGTCTTGACCCACTTAATGAAAGATTATTTTTTAAAAAATAATTATTGCAACAAGCTAGTTCATTTCTTCACAGGTCAGTCCCTCTGCTGTTCCAGCCTATTTAGAATAATTTGTGTTTCAAGTGATATTGATTTTGCATAATGGTTTTCTCCTGTATTACACACAGGACAGCGTTCTCCTTACTTAACCTGGACGACAGTGTGATTAACTGGTATGCAGAAAGTCTTGTTCAAAAATCTACCCTGGCATTGATATCTCAGGGAGGGAAGCATTCGCATTGCTGTTCACGGTATTATTGAATACATAAATAAGCCAAGAAAATAGCAGAGGACTGGGAAAGGAAGGGCTTCATTTGTTTGTTCTTGTTAAAACGGTTGTGCTGTGTGCTGCTACAATTAAAATGAGTGTTGTTGGTTTTGTTCTTGGCTGGCCTCCCCACTCCCCCCAACACCCCGCTCAATCCTGTGCTCTCTGAAAAAATAACTCAGGTCCATCCCAGGGACAGGTGGAATTGAAAAGTCTTTTTATTTCCACAGGCTTATGCCAAACCCCTCAAAACAAGCTATTCCTGAGCTGAGCTGGAGCAGGGCTTATGCTGCGGTTGGCAGCTCACACGAGGCCTCCTCCTTGGTGGGTCCGTCTGCAGCCCTTATCCACTTCAGCTGTCTTTTAAAAGCCTCCTTCTCACAAAAGACAGAGCTGATCTCAAGGACCTGGGAAAATAAAAAATTCTCACACTGTGATGGGAAACACTGTCAAGACCTGAGATTCCACAGTGAAGCCTCAGACAGCAGCGTGCAGTCACAGAGACAGCAAGGGGATACGGCTGTGTGCAAAAAACAAACAAACCAAAATAGGTGGGTAAGCTGGAATTGTAATATTCAACAAGCAATCAAAACTAGTTCACTCTTCAGAAAGCATGCAGTCCATGTCCTTGTCTTCTATTAAGTGCGGTGTAACTTTCTGTATCTCTGTTATGTTCTCGAATGGGGTCTTAGGATGAGTGTATAAAGTTTAGGCCACTGATACCCTTGCCATTATTGCTAGAGGTCAAAAAAGTAGATTGCCTTGCCCATTTGGAAGACAATATTCAAAGTGGTAGTTCTTATACTGCTTGTTCCCCATAATTGGGTTTTCTGTTTTGAGTGGGTGTGGCAACTACCAAAGCCATACGCTCTAAGAAAGCCTACTGCTTGAGGACTGGTACAGTGGCTCACATTTTAATCCCAACATTCTGGGAGGCTGAGGCAGGTGGATTGCTTGAGCTCAGGAGTTGAAGACCAGCCTGAGAAAGAGTAAGGCCCCATCTCTACTACAGGTGTCTTGGCAGTTGCCTATAGTCCCAGCTCCTCAGGAGGCTGAGGCAAGAGGATTGCTTGAGCCCAGGTATTTGAGGTTTCTGTGAGCTGTGATGCCATGGCACTCTACCCAGGTCAACAGAGTGAGAGAAAAAAAAAAAAGCCTACCACTTGAAATCACTGTATCATATGCTTTTTATATCTCTCTTGAGAGATTAACAGTTCTTGTCTATCTACTCTGTGTTTATGTTTCTCTTATCACCTAGGTACTTTGATGCTCACAGCATAAAGGCAGAGTACTCTCCTTCCACCAGGAGAGATCAGGACGAGTTCCCCGGCTAATGGCAAGAAAAGTCAGATTTTTTTGATGAATGCTCTTTAAATTGATATTACCTTATATATTAAAAAAAAAGGTTTCAGAAGAATATTACAGATATGACAATGAGAATTTTTTGAGCTTTCAAATATTCTGGGACAGAAATTGCAATTTCATTAGCATTAATGACTAGCCTTCCAGGGATGTTTGCCAAAGGGATGAAAGCAGGAAAAAACAAAACAAAACAAAACAAAACAAAACTAAAACCCACACCTCAGCCCTTTCACACACCCACACAAAGGTGCTAATTAGTGATGGTTTTCCTCTGTGGGCAGTGGCCCTGGATGCGAAGACTTATGACCCTGTGATGGTAGACCTATCTCTATATGCCTAGGAAAACAACAAACCCATGAAATAAAATGAAAATTTTACTTTGTGGAGCAGAGTTTTATGTCAACTAATGGCCTCCAAGCATATGAGTTGTTATGCAGAGGATTATGAGAAGTTATTTTCTACAGGGGAAATTAGCCCCTGCCCAGCTAAGGTGAGCCTGAATGTTCAGACTGTGAAACTATTTCAATAGGAAATAGATGAGTTACAGGGAGAGGTGGAAGCAACATTCTTGTGATGAGCATTTTAAAAATTAAAAACATAATTGCTTCCCTTCAAATGAATCCATGGGAACTCCATTCAATTTACTTCTAATATTCTAGAGTAGAGTCTTTAGTGAACCCATCTCAACAATGACCACTCACTGAACGAGCTCTGAGTGCCACATCTGTACCTTCTTACCTTGTTTCATCCTCATAACAACTCTAAGGAAGCCACTGCTCTCTTTGTTTTTCAGATGGGGAAGAGAAGGGTCAGTGAGATGGAATTGCTTCCCTAAGGTCAAACAGGTAAAATGTGATAGAGCCGACTTTAAACCAAAGTCTTTGAATCACCCAAATCCCACTTTCTATCCATCTGAAAGAAGCATAAAGATAACACCTGGACCCCAGACCTTGCACTAGAGTCTAAGCAGATTTTGCATTGTCTGAATAAATAAAACCTATTCAACACTGTTGAGCCATTTGCAAGTGGATATATTTGATAGTCTATTTCTCCACTCTACCTGTTACCGTTGCAATTCAGTACCAGTAATCTTTGAAGTAGAACCATTCATTCGATAAATATTTAGTGGGCATCTGCTATGTGCCAAATACTGTGCCACTTGCCAACCCGTGCAAAAGGATGCCTCTCTGCTGTTTGCTTTTACCCTTTGCTGAAGGCAGGGCTTCTGGGAAGAAGGCAGAACATAGGTTCTGTGTTTATAGGAAGGGAGAAATAAGGAGAATTTGGGGAAAAGAGGGAAAGCAGTGCCATTGAAGAAGACAAGAGTAGGGCCCCATGTTCATTACACTATGAATGGGAAAAAATTCAACTCTGTAAAATAATTTAAAGAGGTTATTGTGAGCTAAGTGTGTGTTGCCAAGGCCCAGAGAGCCAAGCCTTGAGCAAGTGGTCTTGCCATGATTGGGTTACGGTTTGTTTTTACACATTTCAGGGAGACAGGAATTACACATAAAGTCATAAATCAATACCTGAAAGGTGTACATTGGTTTGGGCTGAAAAGGTGGGGCATCTTGAAGTGGGACATTTCAGGTTATAGGAGGGTTTTCCAGATTCTTTGATTTGTAGTTGGTTAAAGAAATGAAGCTTTGTCTAAAGCTTAGAATGTTTTGAGTTAAAGAATTCTGTTAATCAGAGACCAGCCACCAGATAGATACCCATATTCAAGTGATCTGTCAAGTAACTTGATGACCTTAAGGTGTGATGTAAGCTTTGTCTTACATAGCATTAGGCCTGTTAATGAGTTATAAAGGATATCTCCAAGAAGCGAGGGTGGCATGATGAGGCACTTCTAACCTTTTCATAGCCAGCAACTTAACTTTAGGATATTTCTGCTGTCCCCTTAGCCAGGAGAATTCATTTAATTGGCAAGGGGAGGGGCTAATATTTATTTTAGTTCATAACAGGATTATTCACAATAGCTAAGAGATGGAATCTATCTGAGTGTCTATCAACACATTAGACAGGAAGAATAAGTTCAAGAAATCTATTCTCCAATGTGGTGACTACTATTAATAACAAAACACTGTATACTTGAAAATTACTGAAAGAGTAGCGTTTAAATGTTCTCACCACAAAAAGTATGTTTTGACCATTTCACAAAATATACATACATCAAACCATCATGTGGCACAGTGTACACCATAAATATGCCCAATATTTGTCAATTAAAGGAAGAAAATGTTTTAAAAGTAATTTAAAAATAGGACAGAAGTGAGTTTAGAACTCTGAAGAATGTGTGAGCTTCCTTTGAAGCTTGGAAAGGGCAAATTTAGAAAAGGGCAGAAGACATGTTGCCCACTGGACTGTGAACACACGTCATTGTAAGTAACGATTCAGGGCAGAGAACTAAAACACAGTCCTGGAAGTTTAGGTGACATTAAGGATGACAACACCATAGGGAGTTATTGAAGCGCGTCCATTATGTTGTTCTGAAGCAGCCACTGAGAACCAGGACCATGCTCTTTCCAGCCCATCTCCTTAGGCCCCTGTCAGATGCAGATCCCTGGGCTGGTCAGCAGAAGCCTGACCCCATGTGACAAGACCTGGTTTGCAAGTTATTAAGCGTATTCACAAGCAGAGGAGTAAAAAGGTGCTTAGACAAGATGCTGTCAAGGCAGACCCCACGGTCAGTCATCTTGGTTTAGAGGTCAATCTCATGGTCAATTCAAATGCAAGAAGATGGAAGGAGGGATGTAGATAAAAGCAGGGCATCAAGAAAGCTGTAGAGAAAGCCCACTTACTTCAGTGACACCAGTGCAAAGGTATAGCAATGCACCTGGTCTGTTGGTTTGCGCGCTGACCTATCCGTAGAGCCCTGAGTGAAGAAGCACATTCTAAACAGAATTTCCAAATATCCTCTCATGTCCTAACAACCATGAAGCAGACTGCTATACCCAATTCATGGAAACTGTTATTCGCAACCCTAGTTGTCATTTACTTTTCCAGTATCTTGCCAGGAATTTTCCAGTCATTCACCGATTGCACCATGTCATTCCTGTTTGTGCTTCCACCTCACACTCGTAAGACAGGTATGAAATCGAGCAGTGCTCCCTACTCATCACATGCTTGCACCTCAACCTCAGTTCTTCTGAGAAGCAAAGTTCAGCTTAGGCCCATTTTTCTGCCACAGGCCCCCTCTTAAATTAGGTGTTTTCTATTCCACCTTACCCTTTTAGATTTTGCAACATAGAAACCCAAGGACTCCACTCTGAAAATTATTAGAACAGAGGAGGGGAAAAGGTGATCCATTAAAAGTCAGAACTTCCTTTGGAGGAGAAACTGAGAATAGCCAGAAATTAATAATCATGCCCCCTTTATAAAGGCAAGCAAACTAAAGCCTTAAATAGAAAGTGCAACAGTTTAGGCTATCTCTCTAGGCTTAATTGATCCCAGTGAATCCCTGAGAAATGTGATGTATTGGCTATGTCGGGAATTGCCTGTGAAGCCAATAAAACCATGTGATATTGATCTCCAGGCTCCACAGAGATGTTAATCTTGGAATGCTCAAACCTGGGATCACCACCATTAGAGTGATTGGCCTACCTAAGGCTGACAGTGTAGACAGTGTCGACATCCATGCAAAAGTCTTCCAACTTCAAGTGCTCTAAAACAAATCCTAATGCATATAGAGCTATAGGAATAAAAAGTCGTGAAGTTGAAGTTCACAGGGCAGCTTCACAGTGGTCAGTGACGTCACCATAGGAAAAGGCAGTGAATCACCAAGGAAGAATATTCTGTTTTTATGAGAAAATGCTTCCCTGTTAAATGTTTACCGTTCTCTATCAATAATCTATAAGCACAGCAATTTAAATGACATCTGTTCTTATCTATGGAAAGAAGGGAAGGAATCAGTATGTGCCATGATTTAAAAAGCAGACACTGAAATGGTCAAAAGCCATTCATTCATTTATTCATTCATCTGTTTATTCAACACACATTCAACACACTCTCATCTCATTCCCATGCACTATGCTGATGAGCAGACCCACTTGCCTCTCAGCCTCACAGTCTAACTGGAAAGTCGTACAGTGAGCCATTACAAGTGTTCTGATTATCACTCAGGAGAAGGCCAAAGGACTATGGAATATAAGGTGAGTCTGGGGTCCTCATTCCCAAAGATGGTCCATTTAAATTAAGCTTTAAATGAAGGCCATGAATTATGGGCCAAAGAGTTCCAAACAGAGAGTGGACCATCATTCTAGCATGATGGTCTTGTGTGGAGATTTCATTCCTCTGTAATGCTGCCTTACGAGGAACACGAAAGGTTCATCAGCAGAGGCAAGAGACTCAGAGGAGCTGGGTAACTTTTTCTCTGGGTGGCTGAGATACATAATTCAAATGAAATTCCCATCAAGAGCCTCCTTCTTTGTGTTTTAATTAATGTGTGCCAAACAGCTTTCCATCTTATGCTGAGATCTGTGTCCGTGTTCAACATTTCTGGGCACCTTCCAAAATGTTGATAGACGGGCTTCTGACAAAAATAGTCATTCCTTTGTTGTTGTTGTTTTTCTTCCCTCTTCCATTAGCCATGGCCTCTTGCCATGTGAAGTCTCACAAATGGACACAAACCAATCAATCACCCTTATAAAAATGTCAAAATTCATCCTTCCCTACTGTGAAATGAATACACTGACCTTAACACAAATGTAGAAATAAATTAAAAAAAAAAATCCATCCCCATCCTGGACCCCTGGCTGCCACACTTAGATTTCCACGCTTTCAGCTTGACAAAGCTGACATTGCTGAGAATTTCTTGCTTCCTTTATCTTTCTTTTTAAAGCTGGGAGCAGATAAATATGGCCAAATTTTCCTAATAAGAAAGAAAGAATTTATTTGTATATAGGCTTTTCCTGTCAAGAAGTGTAGCAAAGAAGAACCATTGTGTGTTCAGAAGGAAGAAAGGAGAGGGAGATGCATCCAAGGCAATGAAGGGGGGAGAAACATCTCTATTTTCCTTAGAAACAAACAAAAATGAGTTTTATCAACCTAGAGAGCTAATCTAACACTTAACTAGTGTACCTGCTTCGTTCAGGGTCCAGTTCTGCTTTGGTGCCATGTAGCACTGGAAAAAAGTAGAAGCTCTGAGGTTGGCAGATGCCAGCTCAAGTCCCGGCTCTGTCATTCATTAGCTCTGTGACAAATTGAGCAGGTTTCTTAATCTCGTTAACCCTCAATTTACTCATTTGTAAGACAAGGCCATATCCCTCCTCCTTGAGTATTGCTGTGGGCATTTCTCATTTTCAGTTTGGGCACCCATTTCTACTCTTTTTTTTTTTTTTTTTGGTGACATAACTTTAATTCTCTTTAGAAGAACACACTTGCCACTCTCGAACCAGGAAGTTTTAGGGAGATCACCCCACCTCTGGCTCTTGGGAAGGGACATGTGGTAGGTGCCTGGAGCATCAGAGCACCGCGCCCCTTGGTCGTGGAGCTATTTCAAGGTCACGCACATGATATAGGCTGGAACAATGAGACTCTTATTAGAGGTATTTTAGGAAATTATTGGGAAAGATGATCCCTGGTTGCTAAAGTTACTAAGCTGATAGGAATTAGACCTGAAGCTTCTGGAAACCTTGGAGAGCACACGCCCAAGCATGAACCTAACAGAGAAAAACAGAAGAAATGTGGAAAGCAAAGGATTAAATTCTCTGCATCTTGTTAGAGTTCTGAGCTTTTGGTTCTATAAGACAATAAGTTTTCTTTCTTTGTGTCAGGCTGTTTGAATTAGATTTCTGAAAATTTTAACTGAATAAACTCAATTTATGTACTCATTTTGAGAATTAAACTACAATGTGTGCATAGATAACAGGATATAATAGAATCATACATTGTGTTGCGAGCACATGTGTGTTCTTCTCCCTCACCTACTATCGCCAGTAACCCAGGGCACTTTCAATTCTGTTTATGAAACAGATTGCTTTCTTGGACTTCTCATTCATTTCTTTGACCAATATGACCACCAACATTTATAACATCAAAACTTAAAACAAGGAAGAAAGAAGGAAAGGAGAAAGGGAGGAACAAACAAACTCAGTAACAAAGGAAAGAAGGGGACAAAACCAGACAAGCTTTTAAAGCAGGTACGATATCATGGACTGCCTGGTCTCCTGATTCTGAAATTCTTCGACACTAGGAAGTTACCTCCTTCCAAGGATTCCGCGACTACTCCATGTAACCAGATCATTTCATTTGTTCCTCTACCTTCTCTATAAAAGCATGTATTTGTTCAGAAAAGAATGCACTGAAACCATCTCAGGAGCAAAGAAATGATAATAACTAAAGAAGGTACCCTTTTCACAGGCATTTGTGTTTTAAAAGGGATCAAAACAAAACCAAAAGTAGCCTGCCATAGGCATCAAGGAGAAAGGAACTACTGTGTTTCTCTGAAAATAAGACACTGTCTTATATTTATTTTTTCTCAGAAAGACACACTAGGGCCTATTTTCAGGGGATGTCTTATTTTTATTAAGTATAATACAATAATCTACATTTATTCAAACACAATTAAGTCATCTTCTTCTGGAACCTGATGGGGGAGCCCACCTTGGTGGGGCTGGCGCTAGTGATGGGTGAACTCCTTTCCCCAACCCTTTACACATGCGCAATAGGATGACTGTGACCATGGTTACCACATGCGCACCTGCACAAGTGCAAACAGTCGGAGAAAGGAGCTGTGGCAGATAAAAGGTATTCCAGTCTTCCTTACCGCTCCATGCCAAAATGCATGGCATATCTGCATAGCCACACCCATCACTAGGTCTTATTATTGGGGTAGGGCTTATGTTTAACAAATGCATAGAAATCTTGCTAGGGCTTGTTTTTTGGGTAGGTCTTATTTTTAGAGAAACACAGTAGCAATTGTGGAGAACCTACCGTGAGCTGGACAATTTATATATAGTTAATCAGTTTATATACTGATTAATCCTCATAAGTCCATGGCAAGGTCTCATTGTACTTATTTTTCAAGGGATGAAACACTCTTAGAGAAGTTCAAATACTTGGGAAAAGCCAGCCCATAACTCAAAAGGGATGGATCTGGAATGGAAGCCAGATTTGGATTTACTGACCCAAAGGTCATGTTTCTGATTAAAATTCTCCCTAGTAACCCTGGAATTGTGACTGTCATTACCGAGCATCCCACTAGCTCCAGCCAGGGAGGAAGTAGACACAATTCCAGCTACTACCCAGCATCAGGATGACTCAGAGGCAGGACAGAGGGCAGCGGAGTGACAAAGTGGATTTTATCCGATGTGTTTTTTAAATTCAATAACAGGAACCACCCCAGCACTTTTTTGGTAAAAAACAACAACAACAAAAACCTTCAGTTAAATGGATTTTCTAAGCTGCATACCAGCACCTAATCAGTTTGGTCTTTCTCTTTCTCTTTCCCTTTAATTTTATTTTAGCTTCTAGCCTTATGGGGTTGGCTGTGTGGGAAGGGAAAAAGAATTCTCTGCGCTCTGTAGTCTCTTTTCTGTCATTCTGTGCTTTCTCATATTGTAGTCTTAATTTGATCAGCAGTTATGAAAAGGAAACATCAATCCTGGGAAAAAGGGTATTGTACATGGCCAGGCAGTTGCGGTATTGCTTCCACAGTGAAGTGTTTTGTGCTTGGATATGAGTTTTGTCTTTTGGGATGCTGTAACTCCTTGAGGTGAGAACAGAAAGGGGGACAAAGTTGCTCAGGATTTGACCAGATGATACCTGGTATTGGGAAGGCCTTGTCAAGAGAGCATAGATTTTACACCCTAGCTGAGCTTTGGGGCAGAAGGTCCCAGAAGATGCTGCTGACTATGCCTGTAATGGGGAAAGGGTGGGAGAAATAAAAGGGAAAAAAGGAACTTTACACCATCCCTTTGATAGGCCAGTCTCCTTTGTCTAGGAGTGCCAGCTTAACTAGTTTCTTCGTTATGATTATAGCTGTCATTTATGTAGCACTGGCTAGATCCTAGGTACCTTGCTGAGTGTTTTATGTGACTGTTCTATTATCATCCTTACAGTAAACCTTAGGGGTAGGCACTGTGTTAACAGTTGAGGAAATGAGGTTTAAGGCTTTGGCACTTGTGCTGGACTTCCCTTGCTTTTAATCACCTCACTATAGTGTCTTTTGAATACCTATTATGTATCAGACCCTGGGCTAAATCCCAAAGATACAGGCATGAATATAAAAAAGGTAACAGATCTATGAGTCTAGTGGAGGGAGTAGGTGAAAGAACCAAGTGTTACAACTTCAGCACTTAGCATAGTGCCTGGACGATGGCAGACATTCCCCTGATACACACTGAATGACAGGTGGACAGAAGGATGTTGTGGATGGATGGTTGGATGGATGGATGGATGGATGGATGGATGGATGGATGGATAGGTGGGTGGAGGAATTATAGTGTACTGTGATAGCTTCCCTAAGAGAAGTGAGCACACAGTGCTGTGGGAGAATAGAGAAGAAGGAATCAAACACATAAATATGTGACTTGGAGCTGTGTTTTGAAGTAGGGGCAGATATTCACTGGGAGTGAACAGATGGTCTTATACTTCACCATCAGTTTGGTCTAACAAAGCAGCTTTGAGCTTTGTCCTGTCATCCAGAGAAAGCCAGAGTCTGTAGAACAAACCACAAAGGTCCCAACCTGATTAGCTTCCATTCACTCTTCTCTCAACAGCACTGCCAAGACTTTCTCTGACATTAGGTTTCTTCCTTCTCTCTGATATGGTCAGGCCAGACCCCAGAAGTGACTGGGCCCTCAACCTGGTGTCTGCCTTTCTTAGACCAAGGATCATTGATGTTTTAAAAGCAAAGTGCCAAATTTCAGATCTCCATACATAATCATTACAAGAATCATAACAACCAACCATAATTAACACAGCAGCATCAACAAGAGTGTCTGGCTTCTACTTACTGTGCTTTTATAATGTACAGTGGTCTTTCAATGTACCTTATTTATGACAAAACCTAGGAGCTCTGTTAGAACCATTTCCAGTCAATCTGACCTCTTATCCTAAGTGCAGAAGTGCCTTGAGTGGTGAGGACACAGGTGCAAGTATCCTAATAGCTCATTATTGAACTCTTTGGCTACATCCACCATGTGGAACTGTGGCTCCCCAAAGGCTGGGGCAATGGGAGGCAATATGTCTGCCAAACTAGGGGAAGACAGACTAGTGAAATTAGAGAAGCTATACAGAAGGTATCAGATGGATTTTGTGGGGAAAGGAGAGACATTGTAGGGCTAGAGCAGAGAAGGAGCAGGATTAGATCTGTGGTCACAATGGAAAGGACCAAGTAAGGATGGAGACCATTTAGGAGTTGACTTCTGTAGCAGCCCAGATGAAACCTGAACCAAAGCAGCAGCAGAGGAGACTGGGAGAACAGGAGCCTTTGATATGAGAGGGAGAGAGTCCCCAGCAAGGACACATTCTTGGGGAAAGACTGAATGAGGCCACTTAGCCCTGGAGAAGTAAAGGTGGGAGCTGCCATCAGTTGGAATGACAGGCCCCATGACACACCTGACCGTTTTCACCAGTTGCCCCGAGTTTGCAGGCAGACCCCTGAATGACAGTGTGAAAGAGGAGGGTGGTGTCTTACATGCAAGCCAGTTTTCTTTTCCGTCCTGTCCTGCTGATGTTACGGTTAACACCTCTGGTCTCATAGAACAACTAAGGGCATTTTTGTTGCCTGTCTGGTCAGCGCTTCTGATTTATGCCCTGTCAGGAAGATCTATTTCCCCAGTAATAGTCATATTTCCACTGGTGATTTCCTTCCCCTTGGGACCTGAGATTGCAGCTAGCTCTGTAGCCTCCTGAGGCATATCACCAAAATGTTCCCCTTGGAAATTGTTCCTGCAAATATTCTCAATCAAAACCCAATAAAGTGTCTTGAGAGCTTGTACTACCCTGGAGGCTGAGAATTGCACACTAAAACCATATTCCGGCATATTAAACAAAAGACCAATTCCAGTCCCATCCCAATAATACAGATTTGGGGAATTAACAGCTCAGCTTTAATCCATTAAATGCAGGCTTGGTTACTGAGTTAAGAATATTCATCTATAATCCTGAGGCATTTACAAATGCTAGCATGTGTTAGACACGTTTGAACTATATTGAGAGCAAGAGATAGCGTATGAAAAATCATCATTCAGAGAATTTCTTTCTTTACTAGGATTTTGTAAAAATCCCATTTTATACTTTCTATGACAGAATGCTACAAAAACAGATATTCGTAAAGCCCACCCTTCCCAAAACAGTGATTTTTTTTCTTCTCCAGAAAGTAAACTTCTAGTGGTGAATTCGAGAACAGCGTATGTACAGCTTTATTTCTTTCCTAGGGTATTGAGTCCAAGCTGGTGAGGGACCCAGGCATCATTTAGAGAAGAGATTTCTTCTGTTTGGTTGCTCTCTCAATTCTGGGGATGGTCTTGTCAACATGGTTGAAGCTGAGTCACTGGCAGCATGTTTATGTCAGCTCATGAGAGAGAGAGAAAAAAAGGAAGCAGAGAAAATCCAGCTCTTCCTGAGAATAAGACCAGAAGTGGCTCACATCATTTCTATCCACATTCCTATTGGCCAGAACTTCATTACGTGGCTAGACTTGGTGGCCAGGGGGCTGTGGAATGTGGTTGCTAGTTGGGTGGCCATTGCCACTTCCCTAACACTCAGGGATACTAAGGAACTATTAGTAGTTCCACCAAATTGTTTTATTCCTAAACTTTGTCTTGGGTGCCCTTTTCACTGTGCTCTGACCATATTGAACTTCAGGAGATTCTGGACTTGTTCCATCCTGTCTCACGCCTCTGCATTGTCTATGCAGCTCTGTCTTCCTGGGATGGCTTTTCTGTCCCTCTCAGCCAACTTAATTCGTGAACATCCTTTAAAATTGATCTCAGTTCCCCCAGAGGCTAACACGGAACAATTGCATGAGCCCAGGAGTTGGGGTGAACTATCATCACCCCACTGCACTCCAACCTGGGCAATAGAGAAAGAACCTGTCCCTAAAAAACAACCTTTTTAATGATTAAATTGATTTTGGGTGCTACGATTTGTGGAAGTGCTTCTTTTATACTCTATCACTTCTTTCATTGAGTGGAAGGTGTTCCTCTCAGAGCAACACTACAGTATCATGAGTTGCAATTCTGCGCCTCCCACTAAACTGGGAGTTTCTCAAACCAGGCTGTCCTTTGGAATGGACCCCCTATTAAAAACCAAATTGATTAGAATTTCTGGAGCCAGTGCCCAGGCATCAGAGTTTTTAAATACTTCCCTAGTTGATCTCATGTGCAGCTAAGGCTGGGAATCACAGAACTAGCTTAAGGCCAGAATTTTTTTTTTTTTAATCTTTGGACCATTAACTCTTGCATCTGGCATTTTTTGCCATTGAAATAAATGCCTGGGGAATGAACAAATGAATGAATAAAAAATGGCTTCCTGTACACCAGTTAAACTAGACCCCAAACAGGAATTACCAATTCATATCATTTTCTTGAACATAGAATATTAGCCCCAGAAGAGACCCTTGAGAGGATAGAGACTCATCACATTTGACAGGTGAGGAAACTACAATCTACAAAGGTCTCTTGGTGAGTTCACTACAGAAACCAACTTTGTGGATGCCAAGTTTAGAGAATGTCACACACAAGACACCTTGATTTTATACGTCTACCTATAATTTTAGACACAGAATTCTTCTTATATTGCCCTCAAAGCAAGGCTAGGCTCTTACTACCAGACCCCATTGAATCAAAATGAAAATGTTTCCCTTTCTCTGGTCTTGTGATCATTTCACAGCATTTATTCATTGTTTGGAACCTGCTTATTATACCATTTTACTCTATAATGAAGATAGATGCCCACAGTTTAGCTACATATTTGGTTAATGACAAGATGTATAATAACACAAGATAATAGGGCCAGGCCATTGCATTCTAATTAAATATTTTTTTGTCAGGTTCTTTTCCTCATTAATCTTCTTTTATTCACCATGCATTACGGCTATTTTGCTTTCCACCTTGAAAATATATATATATATATACACACACACATAATTTAAGGACAGAAATAGTTTTTGAGGGAATTGGGAATTGGGCTTTGTCCTCTCTGTATGTGTTTATCTGCAGACAAGCCATTGAGTTTAGAAGGGAATACATCACAAGTAGCACAGACAAGGCCTCTAATTGGTATGCTAGCCCACGCAAAGCTATCTGATTGCATTCAGTAACTGGCAGGGACAGAAAGCATTTCTAAGAGAAATAATATCTCTCTGTGAATCTGGGAATATCTATGTAAGAATTGAATAGTAAACACCAACCTTAATTTTAATGTCTCATATTACACAAAATTTTTTAAAAGCGAGGTCTCTGATATTCAAGCTCACCTCCCCCAGCCCCACGGGGACAGTGATGCTATGATAAGACTGTTACAGGAGTCAATGTCAAATTTCCAACTGCTCAGGGATGCCATCAGACTTTTAGACCATCAACATTTCCAGAGCGTCATTTTCTCTCATAAACAAAAGTATTTACCTATTAAGAACCGTCCAAGGCTGAGATTCCACAAGCTATCTGGCTGCCAGCAATAACCCCTTTTAGGTTGAGCTTTGATGGGACCGTATTTAGGTTCTAATGGCCCTTAAAAGCTACAAGGTGCAAATGTGAAACGATGAAATCCAGACAGCGATGGCCATTTGCAGAATGATCCTTGCAAAGCTGCCGAGAGATTTGGTGGCTGATGAGGCATCTCCATCAAAATGTGCTCCCAGAAATGCGTTCTCCAGGATACCTGTTTCATTTAATGGTGATCATTCTCACCCTCCACCTCCCTTCCTGTAACTAAAGATGATTACTCTGACAGCAAGCTGTGTCTCACCCATCATTTTCTGTCAATTTTCTTGCCTCTGGAAAAGATTCTGTTTGGGTTCTTAGATTAATTCTCAAGGCAAAATATTCGCCTCCTATTCTTGCTATTTCTGTTCAAAATAGATATCCTGGGAGACTTAACTGAGCAAACAAAACTTAGACTATGATTTAAACACAACATACCAATTAAAGTTTTAGCGGGGGGTGGGAAAGGATTCCGGGATAACTTTCCTCACACACACTAGACATGGAGCGATACACATCTGTTGGCAAAGCAGCAGGACTGCTGCTTAACCTCCCAGCCAATAATCGAGATTGATGTCCCCTCAGCACCTGCAGCAGGAGATGTGCAAATAACTAGTGGATGTGTAAGCCCAAGAGAAAAAAAGGAAATAATAACCATACAGCAGCCACACAACCATTAACAAGTGGTTTTTATTCATTGGTTAGTCGTCACCTCTCTCTGATGCCCCAGAGGCGCCCCAGGATGGCATTCAAAATATTTCTCAGGACTTAAATCCTGGGATTAAAGGATTTCATATACCCTTCTCTAAAGACATTTCTGTGTGGCTTTTCTTTCCAACCTCGAGCATCTTCAGCCTCTATAAAGATGATGAATCCTCAGTGCCTGAGACTTCATCTCGCCTCAGCTAAATGGGGGAAACATCTTGACCTATGCAAAACACATTGAGTGATGCAGGCAGATGTGACATTTAAAGGGACGGTGGAGAGGGAGGGCCAAAGGCAACAAAGATGGCATCCAGCCTCATTTGAAAAAGAGGTCAGTTTCAGTTGCACATTTCCTTACCATTTAATCAGCAGAGCACCAGAGAAGATGCCCACGTTTTATTCCTTTCCCCCCTCAAGGCAATTACCTGGGAAAAATCCAATTCTGAGACACTAGAGGGAAGGTTTCTGTTGGTGGTGGTATGAGAGACCACCAGGCCTTTATTTAGATACATTAATTAAAATTTGTTAATACATTGGGTGCTCACTAGATTCAATGTTGGAACTACAGAGGGCTACAAATACAAACAGAAATATACTGGCGAGTATCACAAGAATGGAAAAGGATACTCATCCAAGGTTCTCATACTGATATAAAGCCGGAAGATGGTGTAATACATGTCCACGCAAGAGAAAACCTCAGTTCAACTCAAGTTGGTGGGAGAGGAAAGAAAGGAGGAGGTTCGGGGCAGAGGAAGAGGGGATTGGTATGCTCCCACCTAATGGGCACAAGGTAAGGGTGGATGGCACACCTCCTGGGTGCAGGACACGACTACAACAGGGACTCTACCTAACAAATGCAAACATGTGACCTAATTGTTTGTACCCTCACATTCATCTGAAATTAATAGATGAATCAAATGATAAAATATATATACTGATGAGGAAAGGACTCCACATGTGTGGCATACAGAAATGGCTAAGCTTCACAGGCCCACGTGTGAAGCTGAAGGTATGTTAGGGCCATTCTCACATCCTATCCTGGTGCCATAGTTGATCACCATGGTATTACTGAGATCTGGGGCCTGGTTCCTGGAGTACCACAGGGTGAGGGATCTGTTCTACGGTCTCACTATGATGCTATGGTCGGTGGCATCATAGTGAGACTTTCCCCAGGGCCCAATGTAGGTAGGGTCCAATTTCATCTGAGCAGTATGTTTAATTTCTGAATCCTGAAATGAGAGATAAGAGAAGAACAACCAACCAGATAAAAAAGTTATGAGTGTCTCTCTCTCTCTCTCGCTCTTTCTCTATTCTCTGTCTCTCTATCTCACACACAAAAAACCTCTGTTTCTTATTCCTTACTCTTCTGTTCCTCTTTTAGATGGTCACCCAACAGCATATTAAAAAGATAGCAGAAACATCCTTAATGAAGACACCCACATGACCGCACAGACTTAGCTGACCACAGAACTTCCTTTACTTCTGCAGAGCACCTGCAAACACCATATTGATCTCAAGTCCTGCTGAAAAGGATGTTTGGGAAATGCTAGATTAGCCTGCGGGTGCGTTTTCCTGACCCACACCCCTGCCGGCTTACTCAATACCCTCTCTGTTCTGTTCCTCTCTACTCTTTGCCCACCTTCTTCTTCTCTGCGTCGTTTCTCTTGCTTTTCTGGTTTCTCTGTGTAGCTCCTCTTCATCCACTCCTCCATACGTTATTTTAAGGGTCTTCCTCAAGTGGTCTTCTCTTTGGTTATTCCTTTGCCATCTTTCAAATCTGGGTTTCTGTTTTTCACTCCATACAACCTCTTCTGCAAATAGTAACAAGTTGCCTCCCAAGCAAGTTCAAAAATCCCGATAAGATAACTTGGTCATTAGCCACTTAATTTGCAGTTCACTGCCTTTGCCAACCATTCTTTCTCATTCTTTCTTAAGGATCTTCATGTCTTTTTTGTTTTTTGAGACAGGGTCTCGTTCTGTGCCTAGGCAGAAGTGTCTAGCACAGATGTGTCATCATAGCTCACTGTAACTTTAAAGGGACGGTGGAGTTCACTGAGCTCAAGTGAACCTCCTGCCCCAGCCTCTCAAGTAACTGGGAACTAAAGGTGCACAGCTCAGTGCCAGCCTTAATTTTTTTCTATTTTTTGTAGAGCTAAAGTTTTGCTGTGCTTCTCAGACTGCTATTGAGCTCCTATCCTCAAGTTATCCTCCCACTTTAGTCTCCTAAACTGCTGGAATTAAAGGCACTGTGTCCAGCCAACATCTTCATGTCTTTAGACATACTGCTTTCCCAGCATACATTGTATTGTTTTTTCTTTAACGTTTCTTTGCTAACATAATCTTTTTTTTTTTTATTTCTCCCCATGTTTTTTGTCTTCATTTTATCCATTCCAAAAATTGCACTAGAGACTATTTTTACCTCCTTCTATGATCGTTGCATGTCTCATAGTACAATATCACACATGTGTAAATAAATTAGTATAATAAAGCCTTCTACGTATTTATTCACTTATAGTATGTAATTTAGCTGGTTTCATACCAAGAAGTCCTACCTATATTTCTGTAATCCTTTTTAATGAAATCTAAAATGGTTTCTCATATTTCTTTGTGTTCATGCAAATTTTTGATGCCATACAAATTGTAAGATCTTCATCGTTTTGCTCAAGTGCTCTCAATTAAAAAACAAAAACAAAACCAAAAAGAAACCACAGGGTATTTTGTTTTCCTTCTGAAGTCAACATCATACAGTGTGATATACTTGATCTTCTCAAGTTTCTGAACTTTTTGCTAATTGTACAATTTGTCGTATGGTATCTGTTTTATAGGGTTTTTTTTTTATTAAATCATAACTGTGTACATTAATGCATTTATGGGGTACAATGTGCTGGTTTCATATACAATTGAAAATACTTACACCAAACTGGTTAACATAGCCTTCATGCAAGAGTCGGTCATAGCTTTGAGAGGTTAACGGAAGACATGGTTGATACATAGAAAGATACGTAGATAGACTGACAGATTGTGTTTAAACCTTATGAAAAGAAAATAAAGCAATAGCTACAATTTATGAAGCATTTACCATGCATTGCCAAGCTCTATTCATTTTACATATTTATCTCATTTAATTCCTGTGATAGCCTTGCAATGTGGACATGTATATTCCAATTTTACAGTCAAGAGAGCTGAGTTTCATAGAGATGAAGCAATTTTCCCAAGGTTGCACCACTTCTGAGTAGTCAAAGTGGGATTTAAACCCCGCTCTATCTGATTTTGAAGGCACTTGACTATTAGATACTTCTATATCTTTTCACAAAAGCCACCAGTTGTTTCCACTAAGATCTATCAAAACAGCAACTCCAGGTCTCAACTAGTGATGGAACAGTTTCACTCTGGGAGAATAAAGACTTTCCGACTGTACACAACTAGCAGCATGAGGTTGACACTGGTTAGAAGAGAGGTCTGTCATATACTGAAGCCCCCTGCAGAGAACCCCAGAGAGCCTGCAGGAGGTCACCTTAATAGACATTATTGCCCCTCTCAGCAGGAAGTAGTTAGATTAGTGCATGCCACTACCTACTGATTTGTAGCTCTAGAATAGAGCGTAGGGAATGTTAGGTAGCTAGCAAGGGACTTCTGAGACTCTCCTAGGGAACAAAGTCAGTGTTTTCCCTTCATCCTGCCTCAAGCAATTGACCCACCTGGGAAGGACGGGCAGGCCTTGTCTTGGTATTGCCCCATCTTAATCCTATCCTGAGGCATGGCTACACCTGGGGGGAGGAGGAAGGCCCAGTGAGCCAGGCAGCCCAAGGACAATAGCATTTGGAAAGTGATGGGATTCGAGTAACCTTAGGCTCACGTCATTAACTGCCCGTCAAAGTGGTTCCAGGATAACTCCTGAACCATGAGTAGGAGCCAGTCCAGAAAGTATAAGACCCCAGACATTACCTGAGCCTTGCTTTTTGTTTTTGCATCAAGGGGGCCTATATCTTGGCAAATGTATCTTGCTCTGTAAACCTGTGTCTTGTTCTTGCTCTACAAACCTCTTTCTCTCTTCTTCAGTAAACTTTGTTTCACACTTGCAAAAAAAAAAAAGTTCAGAAAAAAATAAAAAGAGGAGCTGTCTATATCCTGTATGGAAAGCAAGTTAGAGTAGATCCTTAAAGCATAGGTTTTATGGCAGCTAAAGCTGGAGGTCATATTACATACACACACACACACACACACACACACACCCCTACACATGCATGCACACACAGGAAGAGGCTGAGTTTGTTGAACTATGTGATTAAAAGCCCAATAGCAAACTTGGCTCCAAGTATGGACTGATGATGAAATAGGATGTAACTTGTGTTATTGAGGATGTTTCTCTTCATCTCTTTGCACAACTCTTCTTAATTTGGCTTCATTCTCAGTCAGGCTATTCTCATAATAGTAAGATGGCCATTAGCAGCTATAGGCTTCCATTGAACTAGTTTAGTGTCCCTAGTGGAAAAGGAGCTTTTTACATTTTTAAGTGGTTCAACAAAAGTTCTACAACAGACTGGAAGAGTGTAGTTGATGCATTATTTCATGACCTAAGCAATTACTGTGGCTAGGAAAGCAAGAATATTGATTGTTCACACCCTGGGTTCACTCCTAGGGGGTGAAGGGAAGCGAGAGGTATTAGCTCAATCAGAATCACATGAACAGAGAAGAGGGAGTGGATCTGTCTGAAAGAAGGTAAAATAGATTCTGGGTATCCATGAATAACAATGTCCATTATTCTTTTGTTAGAAGCAAGATGGACACCCACAACTGCTAAGAAACATGAGTGCCAAGTGTGACTCAATACCTCCACCATTGAACTAGTTTTCTTAAATTCCAGCTGATGACACATGAGATTAGTCATTTAACTCTACTAGGAGGGAACAAAAAATAGTAAGGGCAAAGGGTCAGGTATGCATTCATTTATGCATTCATTCATTCTGCAAACATATTTTCATTCTGCTACTGGCATTGATCTACTGTGTGTCAAGTCATGTGACAAGTGCTGGGGATATAGATGAGATCCCATACTTTACTTATAGAACTTACAATCCAGAAAAAGAGAGCGAGGTGTCTCAATCAGTACTTACAAGGGGGTAAGTACGATATTCCATTTTGTCTCAAGGTAGCCTGTTGTTCTGGTAGCAATGCCCTTAATCTAGGAAGTACTTTTTAAAGAGGAGACAAGCACAGCTCACGTATTAGGAAAATGTCATAATCAATCATCTGCCTGCTTCACTCATTAGGAGTCTGTTTGCTCTCTCTGGGATTCTAACAAGATTTTTCCTCTTTCATTAGGAATTCTAAATCTCACCACGTTACCTCTCCTGCAAGTGAAATAGAATCAGGGTACAAGTAGCCCCAAATCATTTCCACTTGACTTTGGAAAGATTAGCAAGATGAAATTTGGCCTACACCCTCCCTTATTTGCTATGAGGACAGGCATACATGATCTGACATCTCCAGGCCTCCCTTTATGCACCTGAAAAAGGGGAATGATAGACACCACAGAACTGTGGAGAGAATTAAATGAGATATTATGAGTAAAGCTCTTAGAAAAGCACACAACTTGGAGTAAGATAAATGATAAATGGTAGCTGTGACTGTATTTTATATGTGTCATTAATATGGTTTATTATGATTATTTTTGAATTACTATTGAACTGAAGACCTGAGATGGCCAATACCCTTCTCAAACGTCTCCAGCTTATTAATGGCAGAGTCAGGGCTCAGACTTCCCTTGGCATCACTGAGCCTTACCATCATATGGCTTGAATTCCTAATTATGCTTGGTTCAGACTAGTCCTAAAGTCATTTTTATTCCTGCATACCTACTGGAAGGGTGAATATGGAACTGACAAGAGTAATCATACTTGGCGTTTGTGGAATATTTTATACTTTTCAAAACCCTTTGCATATGTTACCTCATGTGGGATTAAGCATTTGTCATGGTTCCTCCACTTGTGGATAATCAAAGTTGGGATTTTATGCTAGTTACTCGATTTGATTTCAGCTAGCTTTCTACAAGACCCACAAATCAGCTTATTTAGTGTAAAGTGTATCCATCACCGTCAGTTTTCAGGGAAGTTAGGTCAGCCAACACTAGGAGTCTGGTTTGCAGGACTTAGGGGAAAATTGTGTTTCTGGGGATTTGCTGGGTAGAAGTAGAAAGGAGGGGTGGTGGCAGAGAAAGGCATAGGGATGTGATATAGAATTTGAGCTCTTGGCAGCATCCCGACAGATACTTTTGGGAGGGAAGGATGCTTCCCTGAAGCCCAGAACTCAGATTGAGCTGGAGGATGCACCAGCCATGGGCTACCTCAGAAGGATGGCTGGTTGGTTCAGCCCCACTGTCAGCTCTGTCTTTACGAGTATGTGAGGCAATTATATAAGGCTCTTGGCATAGGACCTGTCAGTTAATAAATGGCAATTTAAGGATAAAAGCCAGAACTTTTAAGTCAGAAGAATTTGAGTTCAAACACCTGCTCTGCTGTCTATCAAACAGTAACATTGAGCAAGTTATTTAGCCTCTCTGGTTCTTAATTTCCTTATGTCTTAAATGGATTTGTGGGTTCTTGCCATGTAAAATCATGATTAAGATAAGATATATTAGTATAGTGGCCTTCATGTGGGAAGTGTGTAAAGATGCTAACTTTTATTAATATTAACATATTATCATTGTTAGTAGTAGCTGAAGTCGTTACTTATTCAAAAGGCTGGGACCCTATTTCTTTAGAGAATGTCTCTCACCGCTGTCCCCAGAAGGCTCTGCAGAAGCCCTGCTGGAAGCAGCTTTCTGGGATATGGCTCAGGGTGGACTCTAAGACCTCAGACACATAGAGGTTTGGAGGCTGGTGCAGTTGAGGGGAAAACAGTTCGTGGTCACTACTGTGGAAAACCAGTAGCCACTGTCTTTAAAAGATGCTACTAAGTCGAGTCTTACACTGAATGGGAGCTCCTCAAGAGCAGAGCTGGGGAGCTGTCATCAGCACCTGTGACATGCACACAGCGGGTCCAGGAATAAAGAGAAGCTCTGGAGACACTCTACTGCTGGGAGCAGCCACTGTCACCACTGGGGGACCCACCTGGACTGGGGTCTCCTTGGAATCTCCTTTACTGGAGAAGCAAATGCAGAAAAGGCCAAGGTCCAGGAGTGACCAAAGTCCAGATTCAAGGGCTGTGAAAAGCGTTAGTGCTCAGGTGCTCCAGCCCCCGCTGCCTGCCCAGGACCAGCTTGGCCAGTGAGCGTGCACATCTGTGTGTCTGGATGGCAGTTTGGCAGGGAGCTGGCATTTGAGTGTTTCATGGTCCCCTTCCTCGCTAGGAGACCTGCTGGGGCTGGCAACTGATTTAGGTGGGACCCTGAGAGTGCTGAAAAGACCCTAAATTATAACCTGGCTGCAGTTTTCTATGTGATGAGTGGCCTGAGAGAAAGAGCATTCTATTAACAAAGGAAATGAGAGCCCTTGTATCCTAGTTGATGGGAAATAACATTATCATTCCACGAGGAGATTTCAGAGGGAATTTTGCTCTGAACTGAATTATCCTGCTGCAAGGGCAGCCAGACTTATTGGCCACCTGAGCTGTTTAGTATAACCTTTGCCAGCTCTCAAATAATAAGCCTTCCATAAACTTTACAGAGCATCTTTTACAAAGTTGATAAAGGGCCTTTCTCATCTTCTCCACCTTCCATCTTGCTGTGAGTGGAGGCTTCCAAGTCAGCACCTTCTGTGACCTTGGAAGAATTTATTATCTCTTCTTCATTTTCCAGAGAATAAGTGTGTGTTGTGTCTGTATTTCAAATTCTACATAGTAAGCATTAAATGTGAAAATGTAGATAAGGCACTTTATATAACATATATAAAGTATATATATACTTGTATATAATATGTACAAGCACATGTATACTTGTATATAATGGCTGACAATAACAATTATAACATTGATAACTTTATTTAGCAAGTACTTAATATATCCTACATACTGGGGTTACTGCTTAATCTCTTACAACCATCAGATTAGGTAGTATTATTATCCTAATTTAACAGTTGAGAACACTGAGTCTTTGACAGGCAGAGATGAATTTAGCCAAGAAACCCACATCGAAGAGAAACTGGGTTCAAGGACAAATCACCCACATCTTCCACTAATGCAAGACCCCAGGTGTGAGTTCTGTCTTCCTCAACAGGACACCAATTCATGTTCCAATGGAAGGATCACTGTCAACTGGAGACTGACATCAGCCTTGCTGTTCCTGCCATTCAAAACTAGAATCCACACACTTCTGTTCTCAAGGGCATTTTTCCATGACACCAAAACAGAATGCCTCTTAAGTCCATTTATTTTTAGCTATTTTAAGAAAGAAATCACTCATAAATATGAAAAAGGAAGCTAAACCAAGCACAGTGGCTCACACTTGTAATCCTAGCACACTGGAAGGCCGAGGCAGGTGGATTGCTTGAGCTCAGGAGTTCAAGGAGTGATACCCCATCTCTAAAACTAGCTGGACATTGTGCCAGGTGCCTGTAGTCCCAGTTACTAGGGAGGCCGAGGTAATAGGTAACTTGAGCCCAAGAGTTTGAACATGCTATGAGCTATGCGTCTACTGAGGGTGATAAACAGACTCTGTCTCCAAAAAAATAAAAGAAAGAAAGGAAGGAAAGAAGCTCTCACTTTCCTAGTGTGTGAGAAAAATTAACACATGGCTTTCAGGCCAAACGAACAAAGCTCTGGTCACATTCTGGCAAAGGAGAGAGGCCTGGCTATATCTCCTGAGCAGCAGAGCTTACTTCAAAATCTCTGCTCCCGCCTTGCTCTGCGGCCCCTGGGTCCCGCAGCAGTGGCCATATTAAAACTGGATCAATGAGGGCCGACCTCTCTGAAGTCACATAGTCAATCTTACGGACAGGCTAGACTAAGCAAACAGAAATTCATTATGACTAGAAGGGATTAGTTCCCAGACAATTAGCAACAAACCAGCAGGAAGCTTATTAACTGTTTAAGTGGTGAGCCACTGTCTGGCAATAATAACTCATAAAGTATTTCAGAGCATTCTTGATGAGGCAAAGGAAGTTGGAGAAACAAGTCCCGATCTAACCTCAGTGTTACTAATGACTGCTCCAAAGCAACTTCTTTCCTGCTGACTCTGCTCAGCAGTTATTTCCCTTTCAGTTGACTCCTCTGAGTCAGGGCCCCACTTTGAGCCAATATAACAATTCAAAGCTCTGCCAATATTGCCTTCAAACCACTGATTTGCCAACTTCTCTGTGTCCTTGCACAAGGGCATGTGAGGGAGATCTAAGGGGCTGAATGAGAGACCATAGTCAATACCACGCCTGCCATCCAGGGTCTTCAGGATGGACCAATTATTTACATTTATCAGCTTCATTTCTATTGAGTATAAACTGAAAGTAATAACACCTACCAGATACAGTAATTAAGAAGACTCAGTGGAATAAAGTGTGGAAAGTACCCAGCAGAGGGATCTGGCCCATGGTAAGCCCATAGAAGTTCTAGGATGAGGATGGTATAAGTGATGGCCTATACCTGATCACAGGAAATAAAGCAATGAGAATCTAAGGTCGACACCTTTGGTGATTTCTGAGAGTTAGAGCAGCATCAGGTTAGACAACATCAAGACCTTTCAGCATTCCAAGAGAGGAATGCTGATCAGGATTTTTGGGAGGAGCATCAAGAAAAAGGCAACATTTGAAATGGACTTTGACAATTCATGCAGAGATGAGGGAAGGTCATTCCAGGAAGTGGGAAAGTCTAAACAGAGGCAAGGAGATGGGAAAGCAAAATAAATTGCAGGGGTGGGGGGCAGGGCAGGAATAGAGTAATCCAGATAGTCTGGGAAAGAATGTTTTGAATAGAAGAAGATACAAGACTGTAAGGAACGACTATAACCAAATTGTGTAGGGCCTTAAATGAGCATCATTCAGGAAGAACAGGAAGCTGTTCATAGTCTTTTAACAGAGAATGACATCATCATAGACATGTGTGCTACAGTAATAGATCCTTATTTTCATTAATTTTTGAACTAGGAATGCAGAAAGGATGGCTCAGTTTAGCATAGAAGATATAAGGTAATATTTATAGGATAAAAATGGCAAGAACCATCAGAACCAGCAAGGTAAGGATTCCATCAGCCAATATTTGTGGTATAAGAACAGATGATCTCCAAATTCAATGGCTTAAAATAACAACTGTTTACTTAGCTCTTGGGGTCAGGCTTAGCCATGTTTGGCTGCCAGGTCAGTTGAGTGTATTGCACACCAAGGCACCATGGCTGTCCTACTATGGATTCCCACCTCATCAAGGCTGCACTTGCTCTGTTAGAAGAGAGCAAGTGGTAGTGAGCAAAGTGGATTTTTGTAGTCCTGGGACTTGGGACTGGAGCATCATAACTTCTGGCCCATAGTATGCTGTGGGTCAATTCATAGGGCCCACATTTAAAGGGTGGAGAAGACACCAACTTCTGGGCAAGAGGACTTGCAAAGGTATACTGCATAGCTGTACAAAAAAAGGAGTACTAATACATGGCCATTTTTACTATCTACAACAAGACTATCAGGATTTAACAAACATAATGACTCTCTGTACACTTGCCCCCTGTTTCTGGTTACATATCCAAGCACATTAAAAACAGTGAATCCCAATAGACCATAGACAGGGGGTATTCAGAAATCCTATTGTGTGTCTATTGAAGTAAGCTCTGAAGAGGAGTAAAGGGCTTATGATTCGCTGACCACATGTAACCAAATGTGTTTGTGATTTCTTCCTCAAGACAAAAAAGCAAAATTTAATGGGCTATGAAGGAAGAATTGATCCATGAAGCCATTTGGTAGCAATTGCCAACAGCTTACCGAGAATTAAAGTAATAACAGAAAACTGTCTGAAACGGTTCAAGAGAACAAGCTCCAACACACTGAAAGTGAGGCCATTTACCAAGGAATAAAGAAAAAGAGCCAGTGTGGCAGCCCTGGGATGGAAAATTTAAAAGGAAATTTCAGGGACTCTTGGCTCCCATCTTTTTTCTTTCTACTTCTTCTTTTTTATTTTATTTTTTAATGCATGAGGAGAATCAGACACATCATCTGCAAACTCAACATGCAATTAAAAGAGCAGTCAGGACCAGCCATAATTCTGCTGAATTGATTTTTCTCAGTGATGTTTGCCACCCCTCTGAGGTTTGGAAGCAAAGTTGGTTTAGCTTATACATTTCTTTTTCCTCACAAGCATGTGTGCACTGAGATTGGTATGTGTATGGTCGGACTGCTTATGAATGCTAAGTGCCAGACATTGATTTCTGTTTTGGAGAGGAGGTGGGAGAGAGCATTTCAGTCAATGAAGTGGTGGTCACCATCCAGTTTCTAGCGTACTGGTACCCACAGCCCCACTGCTCCATGACAATGGGCCCCTTTGTTGACAGTCTTGGCACAAACACTAAGATTAACTGGGCACAGTGCCTCAGCAACTCTCCGCTGCCCCTCTGCTTGGTTCAGAACACAACTAAGGTCCAGGAGACAGCCTGAGAAGGCTTCATTTGTCGCTGCCCACGGCTCTCCAATGCTGGGGACAATCTGTTGTTTGAAAGTTGTACACTGGGTTTTTTATTTCAGACATAAGCTACATATGGCTCTTCTCCTTTATGATGAAGGCAGCTAGCTCCATTATTTTCTTGCCAAGAGGTATTTCCAGTCCAGAGCACATACAGGAACACACTTTGTTGGGTTACCGACAGCCAAGAAGTGAGTTTCTTTATGCCTTGGCATTTCCCGGTAAAGCGTACAGGATGGAAACTTAAAACAAGTTTTTGGAGGATGACAGCAAAGGCATAAGTGATCACAGAAAAATTTAGTGAATCTAGAAATGTTCTTGGCTGGGGTTCACCATTCTGAGATCTCAAACTCTGTAAATATAGACTTTAAAGAGACTTTAAAAGCAGAGTAGACATCTGTTTTTGTGTGTTGGAGGGTGGTCTGTTCTAGTGTTTTTTGTTTGTTTTGTCTGTCTAGCATATCTTTCTTTTCTCCTAAAAGTACTCCAAGATACTTGGGGGAATTACTTGTCACCAGTCACCATATCATGCTCAGACCCTTAGTTTAGGTGAGGTCGACCCAAATCCCCCAGTTGTAGGCTTGAACTTGTGGCTCAAGAGTGACCCAGGGGACTGTTCAAAGTACTCAGTGATTGTTTCACAGGTGAGCCCTTGATTTAAACCAAGGCTGTCAGAAGCAGTTGTAGGATTTTGCTGAGCCTCTTGGGATAGGGGCATTATCATTTCACTGAGTTTGCTAAAGAAGTAGGATGTAGGTTTATATTGTTCCTTGGAGCAATTTAACTAACAATGAGAGTAGAGGGGGAAGGAAGATGCAGAGAATGATTGATTCCAGATGTCGTATTTTGAGCCTCGAGACTAAAGCTGGACTATTTTTTGACTTTTTAATTATGTGAACCAATACATCCTCCCTCTTATTCAGACTAGTTCGAGGTGCATCCCTGTCACTTGAAACAGAAAGTGCCCTCAACAAATCCCTAAGGTTTTCTATTTTGTCATCATCCTTTGGGCCAGGTGAATATAGAAACCACCGGAGATGGTTATGTTTTTTCACAGGTTTACCGAGGCAGAGATTGGCAGCACCAGGGATGAATCACTTCTATATTACCTGCTTATTGGAAAAAAATGTCTTCTTAATGTTCCAACAAATTTCCTCCTCATACAAATTAATTCAGCTCCTTTCCTCTCAGAAAGCCATAGGGAAATTCCACATCCTCCTTCCCCAATCTTTACCTGGAGGAAGAGAAAACTTGAGTTGTCCCTTTAACCTTTCTTTTAAGACTGACTTCTTTGCCTGGCTCATTCTGTTTCTCACTGCTGTACTGGTTTAGGTAGGTATTTTCTTTGCTAGTTTGCAGAAGGAGAGTGTTGCTACTTTGATCAGGTAACCTGCTCATTTAAATCCCTTTATGGGTTCCCCACTGACCATAACATAAAGTCTGCCTTTTACTCATGGAATGGACAGTATCTCACTTTCTAGCATCTAAATGACTGGCTTAGCTCTCTGTGCTCTCTACATCTGGGCTCTGAACATTGTTTCACTCACAGAAAGTATTTCCCTTACCTGAGATTTGCTTCTGAGGTAGCCTGGGTCCCTAAAAAATTCCCAAGGATTTCTATGTATATAAATGATATGAGTTATCACTGTCTTGGCAGCTCACAAGATCCTGGAAAGAGATGTAACACTAGCAAGCAGGAGAGATTTGCTTGCCAGTCCTCCTTAGAATTGAGCCCTACCTCTGGGGCCTAGAGGACCCCAAAGGTATAATTCCTAGAACTTCTTGGAGTATCTTGTGGTCCCCAGCTGCCAGTTTGGTCAGCAGAGAAGTGAGAACCTGGAAAATTTTGAGGAAAGTGTTTATAATGACTGTGACACACATTGGACAGGTAACAAAGGGGGGACTTGGCAAAGTCTCAGGGTGGGCGCATACAATTTTTCCCCATTATATCATTAGTGCCCAGCACAGAGCTTGGAAAGTGTACAGGGTACATAGTAAATGTTTGTGAATAGAATGAAATCCTTTATTTCAGTAAGGGTCTGACAGAAATTGCTAGAAGAAATATTAATTCCAATTTCTTCCACCACATAATTTTAAAATGATCCAAAATAATAGTAAAATCACTGATTCATATAAGTTACAATCCTCGTGGCCACTTCCAATGCTTGATAAGCTTGTGGATAATCAAGCAGATATTTTGTCTGTAATGTACAAAAGGAGAACACAAAAGAAAAGAGAAGAGAAGAGAAGGAGGAGGAGGAGAAAGAAATATAGATTAAAAAAAAACATTTGGGGGCTAAATGTTTTTCTTTCATTCTCTAATACATGTGAGAATAATCTAGCTTTGCCTCAGCTGTGCTACTGTATTCTAGTTATGCTGTTAGGCAGATCTAGGTTATTTTACCATAATAATTATAATCTAATGAGTCCACTGTGAATCACATTATTCCTTTAGGCATAAGTATGTCCTATACATCCATATTCCAGAAAAATAAGTGGAGGATATATTATTACTTTATTTTCTCTCTTGAATCTCATTAAATCAAAAAGAACCAAAACAGCACCAAGAAAGTGGAAACTATTCAAGACAGAAAATATGAATATGAATTTCTTTCCCCAAAGCCATAAAGCATGTCTGCCAAATATTATAAAATTTAAATATATATAAAAGAAAGAAAATTATGAGCCAAGATGTATATCCTCAGACCTCTTTCAGCAAAAAGACTTCTCTAAAATAAGTGATAGTTTTCTGAAGACAAACTGAATTATTAAAGAGAAAATTAAGAAAATGTTAAAAATCTGAGGGAAAGAGAGTGAGATATTTTTAAAATGTAGATGCATAATTTAATAAGTTTTAATAAATGTATAAACCCATAAACTACCATGAGAATCAAAACATGAGCACAACCTATCTTCTCAAATATTTCCCTGTTCTCCTTTTCAATCCCTTCTTTCCATACCCCCTCTCACACCACACCCAGAGAAGCAGTTGACGTGCTCTCCATCATGGTCTAGCATTCATTGCTAGAGATCTGATGTGCTCTGTTGAGGATTCCTTCAACTCTGAATTTTCATACATCCAAAGTTCTTGCACTTATTCCTTCTCATCTGGAACAGGTATAGCTTCTTATTATTGTATTTTATTTTATTTAGATGGGCCTTTTTCTGAAGGGTGTGCCTGTAGCATATGGTAGGTAACAACCTTTGGGTTTGCTTATGTGAGAACTCTGATGGGGGTCTTGGATCTGGATGGATACCTTGGTTGTAGACATCCTTAGTATGGTGGTTTATCATGGTTTTCTCAACTATTAGTTGTTTATAAACTGTAATGGTGGTGTACTATGTGAACGGGCAGATTCCTTATCTCTTATTAACAAGGGGAGATGAAGATCTTTGAAATCCTTTCTCTTTCCCCAGACCAGTGGTCTTTTTTTTATTATTATTAAAACATATCTGTATATATCCAGAAGACCAAAAATCATACTACAATAAAGATATTTGTATCAGAATGTTCATTGTGGCCCAATTCATAATTGCTAGGTCATGGAAGAAGCCCAAGTACCCATCGACTCACAAATGGATCAATAAATTATGGTATATGTATACCATGGGATACTATGCAGCCATAAAGAAAGAGGGAGACTTTACCTCCTTCATGTTTACATGGATAGAGCTGGAAAATATTCTTCTGAGCAAAGTATCTCAAGAATGGAAGAAAAAGTATCCAATTTACTCAGCTCTACTATGAAACTGATTTATAGCTTTCATAGGAAAACTATGGCCAAATTTTAGCCCAAGAATATGGGGAAAGGGGAGAGGGAGGGGAGAGGATGGGGGAGGATGGGTGGAGGGAGGATGATTGGTAGGATTACGCCTATGGTTTATCCTATAAGGGTACATGTGAATCTCTCTAAATGTAGAATATAAATGTCTTAACACAACTAAGAAAAAGACATGAAGGTTATGTTAACCAGTTGGATGAAAGTATCTCAAATTGTATATAGCAATAGCACTCTGTATGGGCAAAAATTTTATGAGGAGGACCCCCCCCCCCAGCAATTGAAGCAACATTAAAAATACACTACTGGGACCTCATCAAATTAGAAAGCTTCTGCATGGCCAGAAGTAAATAAAGCAAGCAGACAGCCCTCAGAATGGGAGAAAATATTTGCTAGTTATGTGTCCGACAAAGGCTTAATAACCAAAATCCACAGAGAACTCAAACGTATTAGCAAGAAGAGAACAAGTGATCCCATCTCAGGGTGGGCCAGGGACTTGAAGAGAAACTTCTCTGAATAAGACAGGCGCATGGCCTACAGATATATGAAAAAATGTTCATCATCCTTAATCATCAGAGAAACGCAAATCAAAACTACTTTGAGATATCATCTAACACCAGTAAGATTAGCCCACATCACAAAATCCCCAAACCACAGATGCTGGCACGGTTGTAGAGAAAAGGGAACACTTCTACACATATTGCAAACTAATATGTTCCTTTTGGAAAGACATCTGGAGAACACTTAAAGAACTAAAAATAGACCTGCCATTTGATCCTATAATTCCTCTACTAGGTATATATCCAGAAGACCAGTGGTCTTCTTCACAGTATGAATTATATTGGGACAACCAGTTTAATTTCTAAATCAGCAGGTGGTACTTGTGGATAAGAGTCTACCATACTCTGTATGATTGAATCAGTAAATGCTATAATGGACTATACAAGTTCTTTTGCCTGCTGAGGCTCCTCCACTTCCAAGATGAGTTCCCAAATCCCTCCTCTGCACCCCTGAGCTATGTGATTGCATCCTAGGAGTATAGGATCTAACCTGAAGGCCTTTCTCCTGGTTCCTCAAGTTCAAACCCTGACCATGCCAGGAAGAAGTACACTGGTCCTGAGTTGCCTGTAGAGTGCATAAGCAAGCTTGATGTCCCTTCCTTTTGGTGTATGCCCTGTTAGGCAGGCAATAGTGGGAAGCCTGGAGGGCAGGAAACTCAGAATTTGAGCACCTCTTTGTCTGCTGCAGTCTTTAAGAGGAAAGGCATGAGTCCTACTCTCTGTGGGAGCCTATTGTGGTGGGTGTATCAACAAAGGGGAAGCAGCAGCTCCTGAGAGCCCTGGCTCAATTGTACTTTGGGGCATGATGCTGATTCACATGGGACCCATCACAGCTGTGTTACCAGCTGCTGGGGGAGCAAGGAAGGAAGACGAGAAGATTCTAAATGTAAGAGAGCTGGCACGCTGGTCCCTTTGTCTTTAGGGGCCCCTCTGGCTTGCTGCACTCTCCTGACCCCTGATGGCAGCCTATCCTGAATGTCCAAGATAGGTAATCACACCATTTCCCTGGGACCCACCAGCCCCCTGTGACTACTACAGTCTGGGAAGTATTTGGAAATATTTATGTGGAGACCAATGACAGGGTAACTGAAGGGGTAAAGCTCCTTGGGAAGGACAAAGTCATACAATGGGTAGAAAAAGCAGTATGGCACCTGCTGCCTCAGCTTGGGTCTGTAGTAAGGGGGAGCAACCCTGAGGGCATGATAGCCTGGTACTTTGTTCTCTGGAAGCTCCCAATGCACTGCTGGCAGCAGGTTTGGGGCTCTTGAGGGTCGAAAACTCAGCAGTTTAGAAATTGGCAGTCTACCAGAGATATGAGGGGAAGAAAACAAGCACCACCACCTACACTTTCCACAGTGCTCCAAAATCTCAGGGGTTGAACTTTTCTGAATTTGTTCCCCTTCTTGTTCTGCTCCACCACTTCTCCAGTAGGAGAAGTAGGCTCCAGTAGGCTCTGGCACTTCTCCCTCAGAATTATAGCTGGGCTACGAGATGTGTTTTTTTCTGCATTTACATCTGAAGCTTTTTCCTCTTTCTGAGATAATCTGGCAACTGATGTCTCTAGTTAGCCATCTTGCCTCTCCTCCCATCTTTCTTTATGCTTAACCCTGGGAACAGATAAGTGAGGTTCACTATCCATTTAGGGAAAGCTCCATTCTGAAGTAAGGGAATAATATGGTCAGAAAAGAAAATATAATCTCAGAGCGTACAGAGATAATAGACAAAAACAGGAAGGAAGGAAGGAAGGAAGGAAAGAAGGAAAGAAGGAAAGGAAGGAAAAGAAGGAAGGAAGGAAGAAAAGAAAGAAAGATAAAGAAAGAAAAATGGAAGACAATAATACTGAAAAGGGAGGAAGGAAGGAGAACGTGAGAGAGGATAGAAAAAGATAAAGAAAAAATAAAATAAAGAAAGAAGATCCTATTTATTTTTCAAGAAAGTTGGGAAGATAATTTATCAATAGTACAAATAAAGGATAGTATAACAGATCTCTAGTTTCCATCCTAAATCCATTCTCATCATCTTTCTAATGGCATTGAGCTGAGCAATGTATTTCCCATGTTCCATTGCAGCTAGCTGTGACATGTGACCGAACTGTGCTCTATTCAATATGAGAGGAAACTAGACCATACGAACGAGAATATCACCTAAGGGATGCCACAATAACGAGATAGAGAAAATTTAGGTTTCTAGATAGTTTCAGGTAGCACAGCCACCTCTCATGTCAGTTACAGAGAGAAATTAGGTTTGGTATTATTTAAATCATTATTATTTTGGGATGCATTGTGACAGTAACCCACATTTATATCAATGACACAGACGATACAAAAAAGTAACAGAAAGCAAAGAAAATATAGAGAAATTAAAAATTAAATAGCCAAAAAATGAAATACTAGAAGATAAATTGAGACTATGTCTTAGTATATAGAAAAAAATACAGGACAGAAAATAAAATGTCAATTCTAACATCCAACATGGAGGATAAAAATTTTTGATAGGAGGAAATAAGTTAAAAATGATATATTGATTCCATTTATATGAAAGATAAAAATAAAAAAATTGAATTTTCCTGGATAGTGGTTACCTTGGCAGGGTGAGTAGATTTGAGCATGAGGAAGTGGAATCATTCCATTTCCTGTTTTTAGTGCTGCGTACAAGAATATTTTTAGCTTGTGAAAAAATACTAACTATAGTCTTATGATTTGTGAATTTTTCCCTAAGTAGATTATGTACAAATAAAAATTCTAAAATAAAACAAAATGAAGAAATATGAACGAAAATTTCTGGCACTGAAGGGAGATGAATCTTTGCTTTAAAAGAAATTTTCAAGAGCCAGAAAAAGAACCTATACAAGGAAACACCATTCTATAATTTCTAAAATTTCCTAATGCTGATGATAGAAAGATCTCAAAACTTAACTAAAGAGATAAAACAAGTAATTTTAGAAGAATTACTTGTTTTGAAGTAATTACTTCAAACAAGAATTACTTGTTTTGAAGAATAAAAGTAGATCATCATCAAACATCTCACCATTAGTTGTAAATACTCAAAAATGGTAAAATAGATCCTTCGACTTTCTGGGAGATTATTTTCTTTCTTTCTTTCTTTTTTTTTTTTTGTAGGACAGAGTCTCACTATATCACCCTTGGTAGAGTGCCATGGCGTCACACAGCTCACAGCAACCTCCAACTCCTGGGCTTAGGAGATTCTCTTGCCTCAGCCTCCTGAGTAGCTGGGACTACAGGTGCCCACCACAACGCCCAGCTACTGGGAGATTATTTTCAACCTAGAATTCTATTCTTGCTCAAATTTACAAGCAAATATGAGTGATCACATAATTTTCGAATGTAACATTCATTATGTTTGTTTCCCTATTTCAAAGTAGTAATTTGAGGAGGTAGTCCAGCAAAATGCAGATTAAGAACTAGAAAAGATAAAGATGTCTGATAAAAGAAATGGAGGAAATAAACCAAAAGACCAGTGAAAAGAATGATCCAGATGACCACAGTACAACAGGCCAGAAAAGAACTGGCTGAATATTAGAACAAGAAGTGATTGTCCAAAGAGCATGCCTTCAGCAAGAAGACAATAGTTCAGAAGGAATAGTTAGAGCAATTATGAGCTGGATAATATCAAGTACATTGTTCTTCTCTCAAGGCAAAGGACAATTAAAAACTCCAAAAAGCAAATGAGTATATTTTGTCCCAGATATAAAACAAATTGGAATTTGGTGAAGTGTAAAACTAAGGAAGCTTTTGACCTTGATTCTGGAAACATTCTATGTTTTAGGGTCACAGAAAAACAGAAAGAAGAGATGAGATCACAGCAAAAGTTGACTCTGTAGTAAAACATATTTACACAGTCATAATAATGCAAATGCTTTTAAGCGCTTTCAGCACTTCTGCAAAATTGTAGAGATTCATTATAATTAGAGGACAAAATGCAAATATCAGCCACCTTGATAGTACTAAAGTAAAAGTCGTTTTATGACCTACATATGAAAAAACAAATTGGAAAGGGGAAAAGAGGAAGAGAGGCATCAAAAGGGGAATGTGGCTGATAGCTGTACTTTAAAATTGTGTACCATGAGATTAATTTTTAATTGTACTAAGAAAAGATACACAAATTTATCTCTGGTGATAACATCATCAAAATTTAAAACAGAGAGTAAAAGTGTAATACTTTGTTAATCCAATCTATGACAGCCAATAAGTTATGAATGAAAGCATTTGTTAGGTAATGTTATTCCACACAATATTCAAAGGAAACCCTGAAAACTGAAACAGAGGTCTATCTCTAGTTACAGCATAGTACCTAACACATAGAAGCCCAAGGTAAATTTTGTTAAGAGAACTAATACTTCCTTCTTTCTGTTCTTTTTCTGCCCCTCTTGGCTTGCTTTTCTGATAACATTGGTCTCACACTGTTAATGTTTTGTTAAGAGTTTTAGACTTTTCTGAGTATTGCTGCAAAGTACATAAAGTCACTATGAAAGTTTTGAGGAAGACTATGGTATGGTCCATTATTTCATTCCCAAGAAGCGCAGTTGACAGTGTCCTTTCTGATTCACCCGTAGGAGTTTCAGCTTGCTTGGCTTACTGGTATTGCAGGAGGGCTTCTTTTGTATCCATCCCGGAGGATTTTGTTTCTCGATTTTTGTGTATCTCAAAAGTTTTGTAATGCAATGACTCATGTACTTAACACGGCATTATTGACAAGGAATCAAACAGAAGTCATCTCAATTAAGAGGAATGAAAATCTCTAATGAATGAAAAAAAAAAATCTCTAATGAAAAAAAAAAGCCTTAGGTGTGTGATGGCTAATTCTCTGATTTCACTATAATTTCTTCTTAAGAAAATATTTAAAACCTAGTGAAAAGCAAAATGGTCCCATCCATTCCCACATCTTTCTTCCGTCTGATCAGTGAGTCAGAGGCACATACTATGGTATATCTGAGTGGGTAGTTGTTTCATGCTTACCTAGTCCTTCTAGATCAATCTCCTTCCTTTGACCTTATTTCTGCTCCTCCATCAGTTTTGAATATCAAATTTGATTATCTGATCCTAACTAGTGATTTAGTTTACCCTGTCGGTAATCAACATTCCAAAGCTGTTTATTTAGCATTTGTAGCCAGCTTTTTCTCCAATCTCAGAAAATGTTTTATGAATATTAAATGTACATATTTCTGAAAATATCAAAGCAATAGTCTTTCCCTGGCATTTTGATATTCCAGAGGAATCTGTTATCTTCATATAGGACAAGAGCTCCCCATTTTCCACACTCTCATTATTGACCCCTTTTTCTGTATAATTGGCCATTATCAACCCAATTTTAAAGGGTAAATTCTGCCAAGAGAGGGCCTTTCCTTTGAAATGACACCTTTTAAAACATAAAGTCAGAGAACAACTGATTTGAAACAATTAAGGAGTTAGCTTTTCTTCACACTTCGCTTTTCTTGTCGCTGTTTCTTCACAGTGACAATGTCATCAGAGACAGAATTCACTGAATTTTATTTCTTTGCCCCCACCAGATGCTGAACGACGGCAGCCAGAACCCCCAGGATTCTATTCCTATTGGCTGTTTGGGGGTGGGGATCCTGGGGTAGAGTCACTTGCTATGTAAATTCTTCGTATTTTATGGCCATTACCTTCAATACTATTCATTAATCCAAGAGAGCAGAGTGTTCTCGTCTTTTCCTCATTTGCAGTCCACGGTCTAGGCTCTGGAAAGCTGCTAGAGTTGCTGTTTTTCTCAGAGATCTGTTTGCAGAATGGCCAGTTTACCTCAGGGCCTGCGTGGCTAACACTGAGTGAAGGAAACGACAGGCATGTCACAGGCTGTCAGCTGCTGCAATTAAGTACCGTTAACTACCCTGACTGCAGAAAGGGGAGGTTCGAGTCACAAAACCTGACCATTCGGACACCACCATTTTATAGATGAGAACATTGAGTTCAGGGCTTAACAGGTGTGTTCAAGATCAGACAGGTAATTTATCACGGCCTTATGGTGCTGTGATTTCTTTATACTCCACCTGCAACCACACTCAACTGCTAGAATGGGCCTCTGCCAACCCAGTTTTGTTACATCACTCCCCTGCTTGGACAACTCTCCTAGCCACCTATTGTTTCTCGTGTCAGAGCTGTGAGGGGTGAGCAGCTGGCAGAAGCCCATGGCTCTGTCAGATGACAGAGAGGCCAATAATTTGGGCTCAACACCCAACAGCACCCCTTTAACAAGCTGTCTAGACTTCGGATAATCCCCTCCAACAACCTGGACCTCGATTTTCTCATCTGCAAAATGAGCGAATTATCCCTGATATTTGTCCATTGACCCCTTCAACTTGGAGATTCCATGACTCACCCCCCATAACCTTCCCCAATGCTTCAGAGTTGAGACGTGCACACGATGCCTTTTCTTCCAAGCACTTTCTGGGCTTCCTTTCCTTCCAGATACAGAATGAAAACGTTATATACAGGGTGGCCGTAAAGTTGGACTATGCAAATTGCACAACAACTTTATGGCCGTCCCATATTTCTATTTAGAATCCTGTAATTTTCTGCTTGGGAAGGACAGAAAAACTAGGAGAATGATTGAAACCCAACATTATCTTCTTGGACCAACCTTCCTTTCCACCTTGACACCTCTAGTTTCTTTCTTCCTCTTGTACAGTTTTCTTTTTTCTTCTAGGGCGATCCTCTTTTGCTACCATCTTTCCATATCCCTATCCACTCTTTCTCTCTTCCCCTCCCATCTTCTTGCTTTTTTCCCCTCTCATTCTTCTTTCAGTTCTCCTATTCTAGTGAGAGACATCACTTATCCGTCTCTACCAGAGACATCAAAGGCAGGGATTATTATTTTTCATTTGAGAAAAGCAATCAGAAGAGTTTTTTTTTTTTTTCAAGTTTAAACCAATCTAGATCATTATGGAGGAGAATGGGGGACTCTAAAAGGAATAGAAAGAGCCAGTTTTTCCCAGGGCAGAGAAATAAGATTGCTGCTAGAAAATGACCCAGGCCTTGGCCCACTGACCTAATAGAATCCTTAACCAAACTATTCTGTTCATTCCAAGAGAATCACTAGTGTAACTTTACAGCAAAACATCCCACTAAAACACTCTGCAACATGGCAGGAAATCTTATTTCATTGGTTCCTCATGAGTTGGTGTCTAACAAAGAAAAAAAAGGATCGGTTCTGTTCCATGTTAAGAAAAGTTGGCAACAAAGCTTAAGGCAGTGCCCGAATGCTCTGTACTCCACGTAGATTATTAATCACCTGAAGGCTTCAGCTCTGGGTTCCTCAAACCATTTCTACTGCCACCCTTTGAACCTTAGCAAGTAGCTTTTCTCTGTAGTGAGAGTTGAAAACGAAAGGGGGTAGAGAAACAGAGTACAAAGGGGGAAAGCAGAAAACCCAAGAAAGGGGGAGGTAGTGGAAAGGTGATAAAAAGTGAAGGGCATTCACAAGGGAGATATTATTCGACTGGCTTCTCGAAAGGTTTTCTCAACATATGCACGCTGAAAACACAGGATTCGTTGCACGCCACTCGGTGCAATTCCCAAGGCTCTGCTTTCATTAAATGCAATTTCTATTCTTCCGATCCAGCCTTTACAGCTGCACTGGTTATGGTTTGGGATATTTCATCCATTTGTGACCTTTCTCTCCTGACACCCTGCTTACAGGCAAGTGTTCATGCCAGTTAACCTTCTCTGTTTCCCGGGTGACCTTATGAATTTCCAATAGGAAAAATACAAAATCGCCAATTTGTTTTTTCATTACCCAGAGGATAAACTGCAAAGTGGGGACGCCTTTTATCTTGCCACACCAGCAAAACTCCTTATTACTTAGCATTGAATAAACATTTGCTAAGAGTTAATAAATCCAGAGTGTGGTTTCCTTTGTGCAGGGAATGTCCTACCATCCGGGATAATCTCTCATTAAGGTGGGGGGAGAAATAGACCAGACTCATATTTTATTCATAATGCCAGAATCCCAGGAGAAAAAAAAATCCAAAAATTTATAATCACAGAGAAGCCCAAAACAAAAAGGTTCTCACTTTCTCATTTCAAATGACACCTTCTACTCTCAGCCATTTTAAGGGGATGTTGATTTACATACACAATTATTCCAAAACCATGGTCATTTCAGTCGGCCCCTCTGATCGCTAACATTGAGCCCAGTGACCTTCCCCTGTAGCCCCCACAGTTGAAAGAGACCGAGGTTTATTAAAGCACAGCTCTGAATAAGTCCAACGGGCAGTGCATTTTGTAGTCGTCAATCACAAATATCCTCTCAAGACTATTTAGACTTCCTTTTCCAGCCCTCCTCTGCAGAGGTCTCTGGGCAGATTCTACATTAAAGCCACTGCAGCAAGTTTTAATTTACCAACGATTCTTATTTCTGCTAGGCTAGAAAGGCTCCGGTGATTTATTGGACTTGAGCAGAACTCTCATCTATTATAGTTTGTCTTAACTTAATCAAAGGTATCTTCTCCCTTCGGAGTGTCTCACCTACAAACTTGGCGGTCACCATGATAAATGTGCCCGCTTGACTTCTTTTTCTGATTACAGTGAATGAAGCATCACAAGTAACTTGATATGTCCTGTTAATGCTGTTGGCTTCAGTGTTGAGATGGCTGGAGTTATGTTGTGTAGCCTCAGCTATGTGGGGAGCTGGGAGGTGATTGCACTGGGGTTTTGATTGAGTGGTGTAATTGATGATGGGAAGCAGAACAGAATTCACAGGGATTTCTCGGTTGTTTAAAAGATCAAGAAAGCAAAGCAATTTTCTTGTTTGTTATGGGAGACCTTTTCATCCTTCTACCAACAGCAATGTGCGTTTCCACCCCTCCCACCTGACACACACACTTGCATGCACACATACACACACCACAGCCCACAGACATCCACCTTCTCTGCAGAAAATATGAGATTTAGAACAGTCTTTCATCTCAAGCCAAAACACAGTGGTTGATAGGAAGAGGACAAGGACAAATAAGAACCTGAGGAAATAACAAATACATTTTGAATTTTTGTGTTACTTATAAATTATAGCTGAAAAGAAAACAGAGCCATTAAATAACCAAGTATTTTTCTATAGGGCAGAAGTGTCTGGTTTGGGTTTTCTGAGTGGCCTGTGGTTAAGAGCACAAGATTAATTTCTAAACTTTGCTTTTGACCTCTTAATAAACAATGGCATGAAAATAATGATCATGAACTTAAAATGTTATACTTTGACTAATTCATCTAACATCTCTTCTTTGTAGACTCTGAGGTCTCTAAGGAAGTGACTGTTTAATTCATCTCTGCAAACCCAGCAATTAAACTTGTGTTTGATCTGCTCAGGGGATTCACAAAATGTGATTGGTAAACTGAATTGTTCACATACAGAAAGGAAACTCTACCAATTTTTGTAGAATTCCAAGGATAAATACGACTTAGAAAGCCTCCAATTAACTGCTTTACTTTTAAATCACAGCCCTGTTAAAGGAAGACGTTTTCTAAGTTCCACTGGCCCAAATTGCCCCTTGCTCTGGTCAACGATAGCATTTGAGAGAGTCCAGAAGGACAAGGTACATGTGATTCTTCTCTGCTATTGTTTGTGGTGAACACGTTTTATTCTGTTAAATACATCAGAAGGGGGTATTTCTGTAGTATTGTATTTAGGAGGACTCCTACAAAAAATTGACATGGAAGAACAAGTTGAGAGTTCAGATTAAAAGTTAGCAAAAGATATCCCAGGCAAATCCTGCCCATAACCTATTTCTGTGGAGCATATGAGTTGCAAGTGATGATTTTGACAGTTTGAAAGGGATTCAGGAAAATAAAGAAGAACATGTCACAGAGATCATATGTGGTTCACAAAGTCTAAATATTCACAAAATGTTTTACATACTTAGATAAAAATCGCCTGACCCCTGACTTAAATAATATGAGGCAGCCAAATTTTGAGACTTTTAAGGTATGAAGTAGTTTCATCAACGTTAACTTTTAAGTATGTCAATAGAAAACAATGTGTAGAAAGAATCGTAAGAAGAGCCGTAGTATAAGGTAATGAATTAGTGGAAAGAAACAAGAAAATGAAGGCATCATCTTTTCCAGCAGTGCATACAAGCCTTAAAGGTCAGGAACACATTTATAAGTACTTGATTTTATGTAATTTGACTATTTCACGAACAGGTATTTATTCATTCTTATTCTTATAAAATAATTTAGCATAGTATAGAATTTTAGCTTGATTGAAGAGGCTACTCCTTTGCATTCTAGAACCTGTTTTCATGGATAAGTTCACTGTCACTCAGATCTGTTCTTATGCAAGTAATCTACCTTTTTATTTTGTTCAGTATAACTTTTCCTATTTCTTTTATGTTCTGCAATTTCAGTAGACTCTATGTAGGAATAGATTTATTTTTATTTTCCACAACAGCTTTCTAATTGGTGCTCTTAGTCTACGGGTTTGTGTGGTTTTTAATTTAAAAAAAAATTGCAACCATTAATTCCTTGAAATCACCTTCTCACTTCCCTCAATTTTTACAACTCTTGTTCGAGGTAATATTGGAATTTCTCCTTCAGGCTTACCATCTTTTAAATATTTTTTTTCAAATTTTCTTCTTCATCTCTCTGTTTTGCATTTGGGTGATTTCCACACATCAGTCTTCCAGTTTACTGATTCTCTTATCAGCTATATTCAGTGTGTGCTTTAATCTGTGCATTTAGATTTTCATTTCAGAAATGCTATTTGGTTATTATTCAAGTGTTTCTCATTATTTTTCATAAAGTCCTGTTTTTCCATTATTGACACTAGTCCTTCTTTGATCTCTTCAAATATTTTAAACATGTTTATTTCAATTTCAGATTATACTCTCCTGATTGTAATAATCTCCTGGAGCTCTACCTGGGGAAAGTTGTAAGACTTAAAACTTTTATGCGAGTGGGATGAACATGACGTGTGGCCTGACATCCACTTGCCACTCATGGAATAAATTATGAATAAAACATTTAAAAAATATGCTGGGATACAATAGAAGAATTTTTTCTTAAGTTTAAAAATATAGGATTTTAAAATGTAGGTAATGGAGAGTCATGGATAGTGAAGCAGGGTCGTAACCTAATAAAAAGAGTGCGGTAGGAATCCAGGAATTACAGAATTTTAAGGAACTTTGACATTTTTCTTCTCTAACACAAATGCTTTAATTACAAGGAAAGAGAGAATTTGTGAGATACATTTTCTTTTCTCAAGAGCTTGCAGCTGAGGGAAAATAATATATAGAAGCAAGAAGATAAATAAAATTGAAGAGGACAAGAAGATTGATTGGGAAGCTGTAGTAATTCAGGTGTGAAATGAAGAGATCTTGTTCTAGGTTAGAAATATTGGGAATAGCACGAAAAGGATAAAGGAATGATCTGCAGGGCTCCTGAGTGTAGATGTATAAGATAGTGCATAATGTAGAGATAATTTAAAATGAAAAGCCCAGACAATTGTGGGCCCATTAACATTACTGCAGACATAAAAATGTTAAGGAAATGTTAAAATGTTCCAGCAAAGAATAATGGCAGAGGGGAGAGAAGCCTCTTGGCATATGGCAGGCATTCAACATATGTTTACATTATTTTATTGTCATTATTATGTATTTTACTGCATGAGGGGAAAGAGTGGTTTACTGGAAAGAACGTAATAAGCTCTGGAGTTAAAAAAAATGTATACATGAATGACTATGTTACAATCTCTTTATATTTCTTACCTTCCTACCATACCAAAGAGGTTTATGGATCAGATGTTATCAGGTGCTGTGAAGGACTTTGAAAATTACATAGCATTTTCATTCAAATGTGAGAAAATGTTTTTTTCTGGCCACAGGATTGCAGGCAGAGTTAAATGTTAGTCTTTTGGGCATAGATTTTAGAGTTAGAAGTAGGGTTCTAGCTCAGCTTAATGTCTCTGAACTCTGTGATGCTGGAAAAATTCTTTTATTCTTCTCCTGCACCTAAATTTCTGAATCTAAGGCACAGATATAATTGCAGTATTGATAGGGCTGCTGGATGGATGATACTGGGATAATGTGTGTAAAGACATACAGCTGATGCTCAGTTAACGCTAACTATTATTTTCACCTTACTGATGCTAAGGAATATGGCTACGTTGCAGGACCAAAATTATCTTCCTGCAATTATGTAGTACTTGTGTCTTATGAAGGCAGAATTCAGCCTGAATTCGAAAGTTCAGATAATCTGAAAGCTTTCTTAGCTAAAGTTGAAGGATAATTTGATCAAAGTTGAAGAAAATGAACACAAATGTGTTTCTCAGCTCGTCAGACATATATAAAGTGATAAAAAGAGCATTACTGTTTACTCCACTTTCGTAACTGGAAGTGAAAGTAATACGTGAGATGGTGTTTTTCATTTTCTATCCTATAATCTTGCAATGAGGACTTACTACTTTTTTTGAAAAAAAAAATTCACTTTTAGAACGTGCGGTTCTGAGGCATCAGTTTCTGCCTGTTTTATGACCAACCCATGATAATTGCACGGATTTCAAAGTGTAAGGATATAAATATACAATAATGAAAGGAACTACTATGGACACTAGGGCAGTTGGGTTGAGATTTCAGGGCTTGACTGTGGTTTATATCAAGGAAACTACTAATTTCTAATACCCCATATGAACCTGGCAACTGCCTGTATCTAGCAGATTTTGCCCAGGAAGCTGCGTTTCCTTAGAATTAATGGCACTCCATTTATGTAGCTATGTTTCTAGGTCTCTAGAGTGTCTGTAATTAAGAAGTTTAACTCTACTTAAAATGATACGAAGTGTCATTACTCCGATGCTAAATCATTGCAGACTACTGATATATTTGTCAGTGAAATTATCCAGGTGATTTTCTCAACCTGAATAATGTAAAGCATCACACATAAGCACTTCTATTGAATAAAGCTTTAGGCTCATTTTTTTTAATTGCTTTGAAGCTTCAGAAAATTGAAATATAAAACATTGCTGTTTATTTTCTCCCCCCGAGCCAGTTTCCTCACTGAGTGGGCTGGACTAAGGGAGTGGAAGGGAAGAGAGACAGAAAGAGAGAGAGACAGGAGGAAGGCACACACCACTGTGCAGGTTCAGATTTTACTTTTTTTCACATCATACCAAAACCATACCAAGACATAAACATAAGTGAATAAACACCCTTATGATTGGTTCTTGTTCATTCTAATGAGAGGAAGAAGGTGTAAATGACATCATGAACTCTCCTTAGAAGACAAAGCACACAGGTCCTCTTATGAGCTCCCATTGGTAGGACAGAGAGAAGGAAGTGAAAGAGGACAGAGCCACACCTGAAGAACAGAGAAACCAGGTGACGAGGACATCTCTCTCCTCTCTCACTCTCACTCTTTTGAAAACTCAGAGAACAGGCAGAAGAAGGATTAATCTGGAGAACCTAATGGAACCTAAGTACCCATGGTTAACTCTGAACAGGTAGGAAGTGATCAACTTACAAATAAGAGAGTTTAATAGAGGTTAAGAGTTTACTTAAGTTGTGTGTTTAAGACCAGAGGTTAAATAATCTCTTTGAAAAATGATGCATTCCTATGAAAGTTATAAATTAGTTTCAAAATAGGGCTGTGTACATTGGATACTTTTTCTTCCATTCTTGAGATAACTTTGCTAAGAACATTTTCCAGTTCCATCCATGTAAATATCATAGCCTTAGAATATGGGGAGGGGGGATGAAGAGAGGAGGGGGTAGGGCGGGGGGGGTGGATGGGTGGAGGGAGGGTGATTGGTGGGGTTACCTCTATGGTTTATCCTACAAGAGTACAAGCGAATCTTTCTAAAAGCAGAATATGAATGTCTTAACTTAATAACTAAGGAAATGACATGAAGGCTACATTAACCACTTTGATGAGAGCATTTCAAAATGTATACAAAAACACCACACTATACCCTGTGATTGCATTAATGTACACAACTATGATTTAATAAAAAAAATCTTTTAAAAAAAAAAAGGACCTGTTGTACTGGAAGAAAATAAAACAGCAATGCCAGTTCAATGGTAAAAAGAAAAAAAGAAAAGAAAAGAAAAATGATGCATTGTCTAGTGAGAAAGGAAGAAAGATATTCAATCCATGTTTCATATTTTTTTTGTTTTTGTTTTTTTGGCTGGGGCTGGGTTTGAACCCGCCATCTCTGGCATATGGGGCCAGCAGGCTACTCCTTTGAGCCACAGGCCCCGCCCTGTTTTATATGTTTTTAATTTGTAATTATTTGCTCCAAAAAAAAAAAAAAGGCCAAGGAATTTACTACATTTTGAAGCCATTTATTCTATGTCAAGGTATTTTCAGTGTAGTAGATAACTTACTCATGTATAAAGTTAAACTCTGCCTCTCTATAACCTTCCCAACTGATGCTACTTTTGCCTTTCCAAGCTGCACTGGTAAACTGTGTTCACTTTCCCAGTATGAGTTCCCAATATCAGTTCCTGGTGTTTAAAAACAGGTTTCATGTTCCCCTACAGCTCCCCTCCTCTACTTTGGCTTCAGCTCTCACTCTAGGCAGTCTCCAATTCCAAGCTCTAAACTGTTGGCTAGACCTTCTGATCAGGAAGTCATCTTACTTAGACCTCAAATTCAATGTGACAAAAAACTGAACAGAATCACACCTGTACAGTCTAGAACAACTCTTCCTCCTGATTTTCTCATCTCTCAAGGAGTCATGTTTTTACTGTGTTGTTCTCTACTTCAATCCCAAATTAAATAAATTGCTGTCTCTTTGTGACTGTCATCCCATTTGCTCCATTCTTCTCATTTCTTCTGTCTTAGCTAGAATCCATGCCATAATTACCTCTCCCTTGGACTTCTAATTGATGTCTTCTCACCTCCAACTATCCTTTCTTCCACTTCATCTAACATATTCCAGCTAAATCATATTCTTACTCAAAATTGTCAGTGTTTCTAGTGGTGGTTAAATAAAATACAAATTCTTTAACCCAGTAGTCAAGGCAGTCTATGCTATGGTCTAATTTTATGGGATTTGTCTTGTACCAGACTTCTATATTAATAACATCAGCAATAGTTAATATATATTGACTGCTTCCGACTCCCCACTATGCCTTGTATAAGTCAACCTTCTACAACAGTGCTGTCCAACATGGTAGCTGACATGTGGCTAGTAAGTATTTAAAATAAGGCTGGCATGGTGGCTTATGCCTGTAATTCTAGCACTCTGGGAGGCTAAGATTGGTGGATCACCTGAGCTCAGGGGTTTGAGACAGCCTGAGCAAGAATGACTACAGGTGTGGTGAGTACCTATAGTTCCAGCTCTTCTGGAAGCTGAGGCAAGAGGATGGCTTGAACCCAAGCACTTGAAGTGTCTGTGAGCTATGACACCACTGCACTCTATGCAGGGTGACATAGTGAGACTCTTTTTCAAAAATAAGTAATAATAAAATAATAAAATGAGGCTGGCTAAAATTAAGATGTACTGTAAATATAAGATACACACTCGATTTTGAAAACTTAGTATACAAAAAAAAAGTATTATATCTCATTAATTTTTCATTGATTACATGTTAAAATAATAATGTTTGGATGTATTAGATTAGATAAAAAATTAAAATTACTTTTACTGGTAGCCTTAATTTTTATAATATGAATCTTGGGAAATTTAAAATTACGTATGTGGCTGTAATTTCTGGCTCAAATTATATTTTTATTGAACAGTTCTGCTATAGGAAAACAAATATATCTATGGACAAAAAAGGAAAAATGATACAAAAATAGTTTGTTTTAAAAGAATGATATAAAAAAGAATAATAATATAAAGAATGAAAGGATCTGGAGACGATTAAGTTTTTGTTCATTTTTCAACAGTCTTTTCCATTTTAATTATTTATAATGAAAAGTGTGATGCTTCATTATGTTTAAAAATTATCATTCCCCTTCCTCAAGATTTCTCTTTCTATAGGAAGTCTTCAGGAATCTTAGCTGAAAGTAAATTTCTTCTTCATTGTTTTTTTTTTTTTTTTAATGTCTATCTGTAGTTCTAAAGCCTATGACTTACAGAATTATCCAGGAGGTACTTAAAAAACTACCAGGTGCCCAATCAAATTAAATAAAAATTTGGGAGGTGTGGGTCCAGCATCAATACTTTATAAAGCCATGTTGAGAAATAGCAGTGGGTTACTGGTAGTGCTTAATAGATGCTTCCTTTAAGTATGGAAATTTATCTATTGTTTGTTATTTTATCTCCTTCACTAGATTTAAGGTATGTATCTTTGCATCTTCCATATCGCAAGGTTTTAGACATCATAGATCTTCAATAAGTGTTATTCTTTATATGCTGAAAAGTCAAAAAGCATTTTCATAAACCGAAGCAACGTAGGTAAATTTAGTTAGTAAACTATTTGTCAGCTACTAGGACAGGCTCTGCTTAGCTCATCCATTCCTTACCACAATCCTATGAGGTGGGTACCGTTATTATCCCCCTTTTGATGAGGACAAGAAAACACCTGTTCTGAAAATGAAATAAAGTGGATATGACTCCTCACAAATCAGTGACAGCACCAGGATTGGAACACAAGTCTCTCTAAATACAAAGCACCAAGGGTTAATCACTATTATCTTTGGAAACTGGTAGACGTTATTATTCTTTATATTGAATGCCCCCCCAAAGGCAAACTGACCAGAAAAGTAAGAGATTGATAAAACAAGACAGGAAAGCGTCTCACCCCGTAGGACTAGAGTTGGCAGGTGGTGGTGAGTGAAGAAGAACGTTTGTGCTTGCACTGAAGGTAGAAATCCACCTGAATGGGTCGCAAAAAACTTACACTCTCAGATTTTCCCACATTAAGTGAAAATCCTTGAGTAGTAGCCAACTAAATTAGATGCAGGGCTGACTCCAATTCAGCAAGCATTTGTTGAGGTCTCCTATGTGCCTGGAACCATGTAAGGTCCTTAGTGTACAATAAATGAATGCCTGACACACAGTAGACACTAAGAATGGATGTCCCCAGGACATTGCTGAGGACACTGATGAATGTCTGAGTAATAATTTGTAAGAAAAACAGTTCCTGCTCCAAAGGAACTCACCATCTGGTGGGAAAACCAGTTAAGTCAAGAAACAATTACAGGGCAGCCTGATCTGTGTTATAAAAGAGCTAAGTATAGAGGGCAGGATGGGTATTAGAACATAAAGGGTCACCTAACTGAAGACTTCCCATGGAGAGAAAAGGCCACAGTCTTCTCATCTTTTACGTATAGAGGAAAGTTTCCAGCTGCAGAATGCAATGGATCCCTTGTACTTAAAATACCCAGGATTCAAGAATGTGCCCAGCTCTTTTTAATTAGCACTGCCAAGAGGAGGCATGTGTTATCTCAGGGAATATAACACCACGCATGCAGGAACCCAAGAAAATCTAAGCACTGTCCTCAACACCCCCTCTACCTTCCCTGCCTATGTTCAGCCCACTGTAAAGTCCTTCCTACTAGTCCTCCTTAATAGCTTTTTAATCTGTTCCCTGTCATCTCCATCTCCATTGCTACCAATTTCATTTGGGTGCTGATAAATTCTCTTCTGGATTACTGCATCGGGCCCCAGTGGACCTCCCTGCCTCCAGCTTATCATTTCCTCCCACCCCGCAGCCGGAGAGATCTTCCTGGGAAGCAAAGCTGATTACTGTCCCCTGTGTTTCTGAATCTTAAGTGGCACTCTATGGCACACAAGGTGAAACATAACTCCTTATTTGACACATCGTTCTGGTTGGCTCTGCTTGAATCTCCTTTTTTATAGCCTCTGCTTGTGATGCGCTGAAAGGATTACAAGTCTGGAAGCCTGTGGTGGACGATGTTCCCAAGCTCACCGATGCTGCTGCTGCATCCTGACTGCCCTACCTCTTCATTCCCTTCACTAGGTTCCCTTCAAATCTCAGCTGACCTGTGACTCCCTTGACAAGCCTTCCTCTGCTTGCCAAGTCTGTGTAGGGGATGGATAGATCTTCTAACACAGCAGTTATTAGACATCATAACTGTTTTCCCCATTGAGTCTGAGCATCTTGTACTAAAGAGAAGTCAGCAGCCCTTCAGGGCCTATTTCTAATGCCTGGGGCAGCTCCTCTCACTTAGTAGACACTCAACAGATGTGTGTTGGGGAAGCCTTTCTGTTAATAGACGATCTGCCTCCTAACAAACACCTTCTCTCCTTTGAGTTGGCATGAGAGTTTGATTAGACAGGCTAACCTAAGGGGCTCCTGCAAGTCAGAGGTTGAACGAAGGTTGTAAAGTTAATGGAGGTCTCTGGCTGTCCCAGTGGATGAGAAACAACTATGTAATATTTATCATGTACTCAGTATTAGCCCAACAGACTACAGAAAAGGAACTTGGAACCAAAAAGCTCCCCCCTGCCTAATCTAGTCAGTGCAAACACTGCCCAAACTACCATTTAACTGGCCACCTAGAAACGCCTCATTCCCCGAAGGATAGCTTGGCAGTCAAAACTGAAGAAATTTTCCATCGTCAGTGAGTTTTTTTTTTAAATCTTCTGTTCCAATGACAAGAGTATAAAAGTATATACTTCTCTATACACATGGCAAGAATACAACAGTCTGAAGGTGGTAGAGCTTATTACCTTATTATGCATTACATTTTAATTAGAGAGAATGATATCAACATTAATAATGTGGTTTTGTGTGTGTGTGTAGAAACTGCTACCATGATCAGTAAAAATACAACAATGAAATAAAATGAAAGAAAAGGAAATAGCACTCTTTTGTTTCTACAGAATTTGCATTAAGCTCAAAGAGACCAAATGAGGAATGAAAAGGAGTCTTTGTTATCCAGGGATTTCTGTGATCTGCCAAAATGTCAAATAATCCATTTAATCAATCAGAAAATTAAAGAATGTGGCAAATCTCAAGGTATTTTGGGATTACAGCTGTGCGGAGTACTTCAACTATGGCATGAAGCTATGTCACAATAGCAAGGGCTTAATGACTCATTTTTCTATAACTTTGTTGATGCAAAAACACAATTTACATTTCAAATTAATTGCAGCTGTGCTCCCATTTCACTCTTGTATACTTTATTTGAGCATGTTTACACAAAATTCTTTCAACTTCTGCTTTAAAGAAAATTTCACTTTTACAGGGAGATCATATCTATTAAAAAGGAAGTTTTTGCTATGTTTTAGCCAAAAATTTAATTATAATTCTCAAACCTATTTCTTGGGATGATCATGTGGTGACATCAAGCATTAGAGATGATTTGAGGTTTTTGAAAAGAAACATAAACCATTGCAGTAACTTACCCCAGGATGGAGAAATCATTCAATCCCTGAATAAATTGTGGAGCTCTTTCTACGTACCAGGCACTGTGGTGAGGGCTGGAGAAAAATACAGACAGCCCGGGCTTCCACGGAGCATAAATTATAGTTGGGAAGAAAAACATGAAGTGATCACACATGTGAATAATTAGTGATAAACTGAGTCAAATGCTCTGAAAGAAAGTAACACAATTTGGTGGAAACAGATGAACTTGATCTAGAATAAGAAGCTGGAAAAGGTATCTGTGATGGGGGAGAGCCTGAAGGTTGCATTGACATTAATTAGAAAGAGAGAGGGGGAGGCATGGGCTTGGAAAGCCTTCCAAATGGAGGCAGCAGCATGTAAAGAGCCCAGACGCATTGGGAGAACCAAGGGACATGGAGGTGAATGTCATGCCTACAGCCAAAGGACAAATGTGGAGAAGCAGGCAGTGTCCCATCACACAAAACCTCGTGTGCCACAGTGGTGACTTGGGCCTTTATTTGAACCATATTGGTAAACTCTGAAAGGGTTTTAGGAAGGAGACAAAGTTGGCATGTCATTACCATGTTGGTAAACCCTTAAAGGGTTTTAGGAGGGAGAAAAAGTTGGCATGTCATTAAGAAGGAGAGAAAATTGTCATGTCACACTTCAACTGGAAGAGCTGTGTCTGGCTGTACTGTGAGGCTAAAGGGGCAGAGGAGGACCCTGGAGCGGTAGGTTGCTGCAATAGTTCTATCATACTGATCACTGGGTGGTGGCAGTGTGGACAGAAAGTAGATGAATTCAATAGAAATGTGAGAGATAAAAATCAATATAACTTGGCATCAGATTAAAAATGAGCCAAGAACAATGTCGAGGATTCCTCTTGGCTTCTACTTTACATAAATGGTATCACCTGTTGAGACAGGAAACTGCAGGGGGCCCAGGTTGAGGGCAGAAGATGACCTGTTTTGGATACATTGCAAGTGATATACCTTTGAAACATTCTGATGCAATGTCTGGAGGGCAGCTTTATACGTGGACTTGGGAATCAGAAGAGATACCAGGGAAAGATTATTGAAGCCATGGAGCTGGAGGGGATTTCCTAAAAAGACTTAGGTCTGTGAAAAGACCCAGAATTTCGAGTAACTGCAGATTAAATGTTTGTTCAAAGATAAAAAAAATCCTGCAAAAGAAATGGAACTGTAGCTGGAGAGATAAGAGGAAAAACAGGAAATTGTCGTGTTCTAGAGGCCAGAATGACACAGAGAGATAATATATATTGTTAAAAGTCACTGATCAACAGGAAAGATTGCCATGGAGAAGTCAGTAAATGAGGATTAAAATAGTGCATTAGATTTAGCCACATGGAGGTTATGGGTGACCTTAGCAGGAGCTATTTACAGAGATGAGTCATGGGTTACAAGGCAAATTGGAGTGAACTGAGAGCAAGTAGGAGGTAAGAAAATAAAGATGATGATTCTAATCATAATAGTATTAGCTTATACTTGTCTAACATTTACTATATTCCAGGCACTATTTTAAGTCACACTTCATTAAATCCCTATAACAACCCTGGAAGAAACCACCTGTGGTTTTACTATTCCTCTGCAAAGAGGTTAAATGACATGATGTCACCCACGATGACAATTCTCTGAAGAAGTTCTGTGTGTGAAGGAGAGGAGAAATTTGTTTAGGAAAGTACCTGGAGGTTTAGGAAAGTAACTGGAACACTTTGGGATTAACTTGTCGTTAACCTTGCAGGGGTGTCGAACCTGAGGCCCACAGTCCATAGGCAGATTCTTTGAATCCTGTTCTGCTTATCTGTGGTGTTGGCTGTTGTGAAAATTATGGACAGATCTTTGCTCATCAGCTTTCCTTAGTGTTTGTGTATTTAATGTGCATCCCAGGATAGCTCTTCTTCTAATGTGTGGCAGAAAATAAAATGATTGGACACCCCTGCTGGAGAGTCAGCCTTGGTTTGTTTATTTAGACACAGGAAATATGTTTACATCTCCTCCAACAAATGGACATACAGCTCCCATTTTATATCTATCAGGAAAAATGGGTCATATCTCTCAGTTATGGGTCTGAGTCCTGTTCAGCTAACCAAGGGTTGGGGGGTCAGAATGGAAAATTCTCTGTGTGAAAGTTGTCACTGTCAGCCACAGAACTCCTTTAAATTTTATTTGCACCTCTGTGCAACAATGGAAGGAGCGCCTCCTTATTTAGGGTATAAACTTGGATTCTATTAGCATTACACACTGTAGTTTTGTGATAGTCAAGTTGTGTCCTTCCTCCAAAACCAGAGTGGAATGTTCCTTCTTTGGGAGGCTGCTTCCTATTCCCCAAAAGGAACTGCTCTGTATATCCATGGAGCCCTGGGCATCTCTTTTCATAGTATGCTTCCACTTTCAACCCTCAGTCTGGGTTCCTCCCACCCCACATCATTGGTCCCCACTGGGGACTATGCCTTCCTTGTTCTTGGTGACCTTACCAGACTCTGGCACAGGGCAAGTGAAATGATCTTAAAATCTTCACATTAAATTTCAAGTGGAATGACATTTTTGCCCTTTTGGTGTCTGTTTCCCATCTAATACCTCTGTAGATGTCATCTCTCCAGAGTGCTATTATAGTTCACCAAAGCATTTCCGCTTAAGTATCTCTTGTGCTGAGTCTCAAAATGGGTTTTTGTGATAGTCAAGAAAGAATGGAAATTAGCCCTGGATTACAGATGAGGAAGTTGGGCTTCAAGGCAGTGAGTGGCCTTCTCAAGGCCATGCATTGAGACAGGTGCAGAGTTGGGTCCTCTCACTGTGATTTCACTGTCCTGTTCACCAGCAGCCATGGCACAGCATGCTCTGTGTTCCATTATGGAACACTTCTGGGGATTGCAAATGGGTGGTTGAGTCTCTTTCAAATATCTACCTCTTCATTCCCCTTTATTCTTGATGTCACACACCCTGGTGGGATTAGGATACAGGCCTTCCTCAGCTGCCCTATCTGGGTGAGGAAGTGGGAAAGTCTAGCACCTCCCCAGAGAGACCCTTGAGTAGTGGCAGTGACCTTGAATTTGTTCCCCTCATGGTAAGCAGAAAAATTACTGTGTAGATACACAGAGGGCATTTTGCCCTGATTGGGCCAACCCTGACAGTTCTAGATTCTGACATTTGTCAGGTATTATGGGAAAAAGCTGGCAACATGGACAGGGAGAAATAGGGACATTGAGAGGGGTCACAAGCTTCCTTTCCCTGGGTGGCTCACCCAGCAGAGGAAGCAAAGGAAGAGGAATATACTCTCTGACTTCAAACCCCTCGGAGTTACGGGATCTGATTGTGTCACCAGGTATGAAGCAGAGAAGGTAGGGTTAGAGCTGAGAGATGCTGTCTTGATATCTAGCACATCTAGTCATGCCCTGGGATCGAGGAATGACACTGGGGTTATGGCCAGAATACTTTGAGAAACATACCAGGCAATCACAAAATCACATTCATCAAGATTCTTTCCAAAACTGAAAAAGGAAAATAAGGACAGTAATTTCCCCGTGACGTTGCTGAGAGGATTAATCAAGATAACATATGTCAAAGACATGGCTTCTCAAAGGCTCTGGGTAGACTATTGTGTCCTTTGCTCCTATGCATCTTGAAGAGGAAGATTGTGCAGAAATGGAATGAGAAGTGGTGAAGACAGGGACATCTTAGGAGAAAGCTATACTCTAGATTTAGGGGGTTATAATTGCTTCCAGATGTTAGGGGTCCAGCTGGCTTTAACGACTTGGATTTGATAAAACCAGGGGAAATGTTAACTGAAATTACTTTCCATAATCTGAATATGAAAGGGCTATAACCAAGAAGTATATATTTAAAGCGAAAATAAAATTTGCAAAATCACATGCAGGATCTGTGTAAAGCCTGGTTTCTTTTGTTTGAGCCTCATGCCTTTCTGTCTTTGAACTTAAAATAAATTTGTGCTGGTGAAACAAATGAACACGTCAACAGGTGCACATCTCCGTGTAAAACCAGAAAGAGCAACTATTAAATTCATTCATTCTCATTCCTTTTGTTCTCCTCTCAATTTGAGTCATTTGTTTATTTTATCTGGACTCTTATACTTCTTTTAGAGATATTAATACTTATCTATAAATAAGTAATAGTGTGTTCTCCATAAATTGTCTGAAATCTCAGACCTACACTGAGAGTAGTCACCAAGTTAAGAAATATTTTCATGTACTAATGGCTTTTATCAGAACACAGTGTCCTATTTAAACTATCAACTGATTTTGTCCTTCAAAATTTGTCTGGAAATAAACACAGAGCTCTGTTGGTTGTTCTTGTTGACTAAGGATGTTAACCGCCATTTGCTCTTTAGTTATGGCATTCCTTAAGCAATTCAATTCATGAGTAAGGTAAGAACACTTTACCTGAAAATGAACCTTATTCAGGCACATACGTGAGAAAATAAAAACAAAGAAACAACCAAAAGAGAAAAAAAAAAACCAACCAAAATCAAAATATTAAGCTAGTTTTAAAGATTTGAAAGAAAAGACAATGCCAAGTTTCTCATTAATGTGCATTTCTCTACAGAGAAATGAGAGATTACGTGTGTTCGTCTATAAAGATAAATGTTGATAATGTCTTCAAAGGCGCATATAAATATGCGTACTGCTTTAAATTGTCAATCCCACAGTCTCCAGATGACAGTTTTGTGTTAGCTCAGAGAGGGACAAGACCTCTTTTTTTTGGTGGGACCAGCTATATCATTGTTTACTTGTATTTAATGAAATGCAACAAATACCACTTGTTTCGCGGTTGCCTTATGATTTTATGAAATTCAGAAGGAAGAGAAAAGTGAAGGAGCCAGGTTGTGCAAGAGAGACTAAGATAAAGGATTCTAGAACAAGTTAACAAAGCAAGAAGAACAGGCAGTGCAACTTATAAGTGATAGCCTACACACTGTAAATACAGGTAACTTCGAGATCAAGAGATACTCTTGTGGACATTGTGACGTTAACTTTAACAAGGAACAGGTGACACTGTTATTTAATGAGTTGGCTTGGTGTACTCTGATTCCTATTAGCTGACTCATAGTTTTCAAATACGGTCAGGTGCTGACTTGGGAGTCACAAGTCCTATGTCCCTCATTTCAAACATTGCTAGTAGCCAGCCATACGGTCTTGGAACTTCATTTCCTAATATGCTGAATAGGGAAATCGGAAAATGTAATTTACGGCTTCCTTCCATTTCTAAAAGAATTGATTTCATTCTAGAAATGTAGAATCAAAATTGAAAAGTAAGTAAAAACAACATACTTTAACAGACCCTCCGAAAACAAAACTAGATGATGGAAACAGCAAGGGCATCTGATAAAAAAAAAAGTTAAAATAAACATTTTCTGACATTTACCTTCTGCTAGGAGTATGAATTGGTACAACATGCCTGGAAAGCAATTTGGTAATACACGTGAAGAGCCACGAAAATGCCCGCTAACTTCTGACTCGGTAATTCCACCACTAAGAAGTTATTTGAGGAAGAATAGAGATACAAGTTGATGGGCAAAGCTCCATCACTGCATTATTTATAAGAGGGAAACCTAGAAAAGCAACATGATGTATCTTACAGGAAGATAATGTTTGGAGCATGGTTAATTCATACGGTGAGAAATATGCGTGATTCTTTGTTGTTCTGATATAGAATGTCAACATCTTGGTAAATTGATGCCAGGAAGTGGCAGATGTGTATTACTTCATTTAACAAATATCTGTCTTTCTGCTATGTGCAGCCATGATTCTAGGCTCTGAGGACAAAGCAGTAAACAAAAGAGGCAGAGTCATTCCCTGATCTCCTTGAGCTTATGTTCTAGCGAGGTAAGACAATGAACAAACTGGTAAATATGTAGCATATCAGATGAAGAAAAATGCTACCCATGGAGAAAAATGAAACTGGGCAAGGTGATGGGAGTCTGCAGGATAAGACAGGATTTTATGAAGGGAAGTGAGGGCAGGGCTCACTGATAGAGATTTTTTGGCAGACCTGGGTCAGTGAGATAAGGAGACATGAGGATTTCCCAGGAGAGTATTTTAGGTAGAGGGAACAGCAAAGCCTGTAAGGTAGAAGCACATTTGGTACATTCATAAAATACTCCAGAGTCAGCATGGGGAAGAGTGACAGGACATGAAGCCAGAAAGATGGGGTGAGGGCAGGAACGTGGGCCTCAGGAGGCCCTGGAAGGACTTTTTAATTAAGCAAGCAGTTAAGTCATCAATATTTATTGAGCCCTTTATTTTGGACTACTGATAAATTTCCTGCTAAAGAATACTTCCAGAATATATTTTATTGCTTGGCTAGAAAGTTTTTTTTTTTTTTTAATATTTTAATGTCCAATTAAATTTATGAAAGGGAGGCCAGGCACAGTGGCTCACAACTGTAAATATGTGCACTCTGGGAGGCCAAGGTGGGTGGATTGTTTGAGCTCAGGAGTTCAAGAGCAGCCTGAACAAGAGTGAGACCCCATCTCTACCAAAAATAGAAAAAAACTAGCTGGACATTGTGGTGAGTGCCTGTAGTCACAGCTACTCTGAAAGCTGAGGCAGGAGGATGGTTTGAACCCAAGAGTTTGAGGTTGCTGTGAGCTACAGTGACTCCATGGCACTTCAGCCAGGGCAACAGAATGAGAGATGAATAATAAGGTAAATATTATTACTTTGAACCAAGCAATTTATTTTGTATTTACCTTGCTAATGAGGAAAGGTGGCCTCCATCCCCAGAAGGCCCTATATTTAGGTATCGCTTTTATGGAAAGTTGCAAGAAGGGCCATCCACTGGAATCATAAGAGATTTTCTCGAAGTCCCTCCCATGGTCCACCCTTTGGCCATCAGTGTTTCAAATCTAGGGATGTCTAATTTGTGAAAACAGAGCCTGGAGCAGCCATTTCTGAGTAGCTACCCGTGGGAGATCCGTGACATACCTCTTGAAAGCGGGACACAATTATAAGAGGGACTTTACCTAGCAAATGCAGTCAGTGTAGCTTGGTTCTCTGTATCGAAAATGAGTCCTCAACAATTAAAAAAAGAATTTGGTTGAGGGAGGTGGAAAACCGGACACACATGACCAAGAGGATCACATGACTTAGGGCTCACTGGGGTTCTCGGTTCTGCTCTCCTGTGGGGAACCCACTCTGATCGCCAGCTGGTAGTCAAACCTCCCCCTCAGTCATGTCTCACATGCAGATGCAGGTGACTTTGGTAATAAAGGAAGGCCAGAGGAAGTATGTGGCCAGCATGTGGCCATTTCCACTTGAGCAAAGACAACTCAGGGTACATAGCTATCTGACAATGTCCAAACTGTATTTAAAGTGTGGTGTTTTACTGAAGATTTCCAAACTCTTTCATTGGACCTTCTTAGGAGGCCATTTGGGGATCTGAATGTGTAGAATGATGTGTAGTTTTTCTTAAAATGCCCAAGCCCAGTTCCATGGATGGTTACCCTCTATTGACTAAGACAATGTTGTTGGTGAAAACTCTGATGAGGGCATGGAGTCAGACAGAGTGAGAAAGATGGCTCTGCTCCATTTTCATACTCTCACTCTTTCCTTGTGTTTCCTGCTTGTGCCAATCCACGGGTGAGATTAAGAGAGTTCCTCATTCACTTGCTGAGTGGGTAATTCTGCTCCATGGCCACCTCATTTAATGTGCATTTTACACAGGAATACCCTGTACCATTTATTGCCAACCAATGATTCTACCAAGGCCAGTGTCAAATTCAATATGGGGAGCTATTGGGAGATGCTGAGCCCTTCTTGAAGACAACTGCCTCAGAGTTGTCTCAGAGTTACAGCAAGTACTGGAGTTTAAATACAACCACATGAGCGGGAAGGCAGGGAAATGGGGAGCGTACAGGGCCATCCCTGCAATCACCAGCAGGCTGGCAGCTTAGATTCATCTTATCCCATATGGGTAATAGCTATTTGTAGCCCACTGAGACTCAGCAGTAATTAATTAATCTAAGTAAGTATGTCCATTAAAACCTACTATCTACTTCTAATGGTGCTTGTGAAGATACTTAGAAGTAAATATATTCTCCAGGGTAGATTACTGTGCGTGCTGGAAAAATTCCTGAGAATCACTGATTTAAGCTTTTCATGAATTCTTTGACAAATCAATTTTCAAAATCCTTGACTCTTGCCTATGGAAATTGGGCTGATATTCTATTTCCTGACTTGGATATTTACCTGATTTGTCAGGAACTTCACTTGCACTGGATCCCCATAGTAATCCTTTCTGGGCCACTGGTATTACATGTTATCTTGAGTGGTGTAGTCATATCCACTGTACTGCAAACTTGAACTCTCCACACTTGGGCAGCAGCAGTGAGTCTGTGTATTTGCCCTGCTTCCCCAAACACACAATCTATTCTCTATGGTGATAATGGCCATCCACATTCTTATTCCCTTCATTGTTTTCCCCTTCTCCTTCTTCCTTCTCCCTCCCTTTCCCATTCACTTATTCACAAATACAGTAGAACCTCCATAGTTGACCTAATTTTCATAGATCAGACATACACTCCATGTACATATCAGTACAGGCCTAGTTCCTTTTGTTGACCATCTCTGTGTGTTGACCAGATTGTTACAGTCCCTTGGTGGTCAACTTACAGAGGTTCTATTGTATTTGAGTGCCTATTAGTTATCTGTCAGGGACATGGTTAGGAATTGGGGGAAATAGGAGTAAGTAGGATGTTTAAAGGACCCATTCAACCATAACAAAAGAACTCTGGATACAAATGTGGTATCACTGATATTCACTACCTTCTATTTTTGTGGCAATACACCTAGATTGTTCTATCATTTTTAAAAGTTTAATATTTGTTACTAGTAAGTTCCTTTTCCTTATCCACAATTGTCCTACAGACTTTAGGGGAAAAGTCAAATTCTAATTTTTATATATTTAAAAGTTAAAGGAGTATCGAAGTTATAAGTCAATTGATAAATTTTCCAGCACACATTGATATACAGATAAAGTGTGTGGGTGGGGGAACAGGGAGCATATAGTGCTCTTGGCACTGCCAGTAGGTGGTTTCTAAAGAAAAGGCATCATTTGTCTCACTGGGCAGCCCAGATATTTTCAGAGCACAGGCTAAGATCCCATTGTGTAGAAGAAACACAGAGGCAAAACATAGCGAAAATAATTTTTTATTAGACTTTTTATTGAAACCAATACAGAAAGCCAGAAAAAAATGAGTACAGGTCAATAGTCAATATTAAAACAGCTCAAACAAATATAAATATACAGAAAACAGTAAAAAGGAATAATATAGGTCAAGAGTTAACAACGAACAGTTCAATTCAACAAAATCCAACTGTTAATCCAACCTAGCCACTGAAGCCACATTTGGAAAGGAGGTATCACTAGACATTATTGAAGAATTTTTTCTTTCTTAAAGAAGCTACTTAGATCTAGAAGTGCTGTTTTAGACTAACATCTGAAGAAAGAGGAGGGCATAGGATGAGAAAAGGGAATAGGGGGAGAGGGAAGGAAGAGAAACGAATATTTCATGAGCTTTTTTTTATTTTTAAATTATGATGTTCAATACTTTGTTGGGCACTGTATTGCTTCATTTAATCCTCACAACAGCCCTCCAAGTAAGTATTACCTCTCCCCCTTTTAACAATAAAGAACGAGGCTCACAGAGTTCAAATCACTTGCCCCAAGTCCCTTAGTAGAAGTGGCAGAGAGATTTGGACCCCCAACTCCACTCCAAAGTCCTTCTTTCTTTCCTGTTACATCAGATGTTTCTCCACTACATCACAACCTTAAGTGGGAAACAACTCTTAATGGATTTAAGGCTGTTAGCAGGTGTTGATCCAGCCCCTCCAAGATATACCTTTTTTGGAGCTTGGGAGTAGAGAAATCTGGACCACATTTCCAACAGGGCAAGTCTGATTGGTCAATTTCTTCTTTGTTTCAAAAGAAAGACCTTAATGGTTGGTGAGAGTAGGCATGGAAGAATTGAATATTGCCTGCCAGACTGGTGGGCTATTAAGAATTCCCCTAGAGCATGGTCCTTAATAGAAAAATGTATGATAAACAGAAACGTGCAAACCCAAGTGTACATGTTAATTAATGATTACAAAGATGAATCAACTCTTGTAACCTAGATTCCTCAGCTGTCAAAACCTAAGGATAAAGAAACTCAAAGGAACACCAAACACATAGCAGAGCCATACACTAAGTCATGTCTCCATCACGGTCACAGCTCCACAGGCTAACGTTCGCTATCCTGATGGCCCCTTCTTAGTTGATGATTTTTCACAATGTATTTCATGGCTTCCATCCCTACATGAGACTTTATTACTATCACATAGGAATAAAAAGCCATAAAGCACTAGAGTGAATTTATCTTGGTCGGATGCAAAACTTATTTTCTTCACATGACTTCACAACCATTTCAAAGCTAACCAATCATGTCATGCTACGTTAAGAAACATTTTAAACTACACATAAGTGACAAGAAGCACACTTATATTGTGACATCACAGATTAACAAGAGTTTTATCCTTCAACGACATTCTCGGCTACAAGGACCAGGAAACAAGACCAGTAGACACTCAGAGACATTCAACCATCAAATTCACCAAAAACAAAAGACACTGGGGAGAATTCCTGGAGGAAAGCTTATCACTTTGACATTGAACTTGGAAACACAGAAAGCAAGACAGAAGACAGACAAATCATTGATACAAACTGAAACCAGGGGAATTATTTCAAGCCTCTTGCTACCACTTCTTCCCCAGAAAGCTTTCTTACAAACTCATTGCTGGCTTTTAGACTTTTCATTTGGGGGCAGGTGGGGAATGAAGACCTTAGCACCTGCTAGCATTATGTAAGGCTTCTCTACATCTATGTAACAAAAAGGAAAGAAAAAAGGATGGCATGCTAAGGGACCACAAGTGATAACTGCTTTGGTTTAGCCTTTCATAGAGGCTGACACCATCCCCCACCCTCATCTACAAAAGCAAAGATCTAACTATGCCAGAAACAATACTGTGCACTAAAATCTCTCTGTGATCTGAATAACTCAGGTCCAAAGACCAAGAACATTATTTTATGCTACATGAAAGTGGCCTTGCTCTTGATATTATTAATACAATTAATAATACAATTAAGTGTCCATATTGAAACCTAATTCTCTGGGACCACTGAAAACTCAATACCCTAAGTTCCCATGGTTTTTCTGGCCTTTTGTAAATAAACTCGAGGTGCCTATTTGCCAACTGCTGAAAAAGCATTCCAGACTATTAAGCACTGCCTTCTGCTTTAAAAAAAAATTGTATTATTCAAATTCACATAAAAGCAACAAGAACTGGAGTCCCTAATTAGGAGTAAAGTCTAGGCAAGCTATTTCCATAGAGGTTACTACAATGAAACTGTGACTCATGTGAATCACAAGGAAGAGACTGGAAATAGTTAAATGAAAGGAAGTGCATACATAAATTCAATTATCATGCAGGAAACATGCAAATGACTCAAGCACAGCTTCTGAAACTCTAGTTTATATTCATTAATCTCAGGTTGCACTTTTGAAGGAGAAAGACATGCTAATTGGGTCCAGATTAATGCACTCCCAAACCTCTCCAATTTGTTTTTAGGTGAGGGTTAAATGATATGTTTTAAAATAAACACAGCTGCTCACCTGACTCCACCTTCTACCTCCCCTAACACAGGGACTCAGCCCTGCACCCCAAAGCCCATCCCCTCTACCACACCTCACCCCTGCTAGCTCAGCTCCCCACCCCACCACACCTCCCCTTCCAGTAGGGAAGGGATTAAAGACCCCTAAAAATTTCCTTTTGGAGATAGGCTGGGAAAATAACATTGTTCCTTAGCCCTTTCAATACTTGCCCTTTCCACCACAAGCCACCAAGCTCCAGAAAGGAATTGATTATGCATCAAATCTGATGGTGCCTCTGTGGCATCAAGGACGTGTATAAATGGGAAAGTAGCCCACTGTTTTCTTGGACAGTGGGTTCTTTCTACAAGTTTGGACCTGGGTCCTTTGGACCAATCCTAAAGGGCAGTTTCAAAATGTCCAGGCACATGCTTGCTTAAAGCCAAAATTGCTTCAGGTTGGCATGGTGATCCTGTGACTCAGTTATGTGGGAAACTAGAGATTCAGGCGAGAACTTAGTGGGGGTTTCGTGGCTGTTTTTCGTCTGTGGTTTACTCAGCCAGCAAAAACTGGCACAAAGCAGAGGGTACTCCAAATACTTTCCAAAAGGTCCCCTCTCTTTCTTTCTCCCTCCTCCCTGGCAAAATTATCTTAAAAAATAAAAAAGAAAAAAGAAGAAGAAGAACACTATTTATTTATGGATTTATTTAATTTATGGGGATGTAAGTTTGGGACACAGAAGTGGCATGGTTTAGGGAGAATCTTATCTTGTGAGCAATGAAGCTTTCAAAATAGTAAGATCTTCTTTTGGGGGACCTGATCTTTAGAGGAAGAAAACAAAGAAAGGGGAACTATGGGCTACAGGGAATCAATTCAGGGACAGAGCTGGAGGAAGGGGATTCTCTCTGAAAAAGCAGCCACCAAGGGGTTAAACTAGGCAAAAAAAAAAAAAAAAGAAAAAAGAGAGAGAGAGAGAGAAAAGCCTTCAAACTAATTTCACACTGAAAGTGATGTTTAATTTGAATCATGCTTGTCCCAAAGGAAAAGGTTAGTCTTGTCACTCGACACATATCCCTCCCCCTTCCTCCTTTCCTTTGAATTGAAAATGCAGATTGACCATGAATCACAATGTGACGCGTCCTTTTTTTCCTGTTCCAAAAATCAAATGAAAGCCTTGGACCACATCTGAGAACCCACGGGTTGGCTAATTCTCCCAACCTACGTTGAGGACAGAGAGAAGATGAGAACAAGGGCACAGACATACACAGACACAGAAAGTACTGGACGTGTACTCACAGCGACGCACACAGATACACGTACAGCGAGGCGCAGCCATGGGCTCCAAGAGCCCGACCACCTGCACTGATTTCTGCATATTTGCAAATGTAAAATCAGTCATCGTTAATAACCACAAGGGCAAGACCGACATTAAATCTGCCAACATCCAAGCAAACGCGCAAAGCGCTCTTTAGTTAGGAAATACACTTAGGATAGTCATCCCTCCTAAAAGAGAAAATGATTATACGCTAACCAAACCCTAAGTACAAGCTAAAGATATTCACCTCATGAAGCCATTCCTCAACTAGCCCCTTGGCACTTGCTGGAATTATTCGCAGCACGAGCTCTACCTTCTCATTTTCTGCTGACTCCATGTGGGTAATTTCTTTCTCATGATTAAAAGTGAGCTTGGCAGATCCTTCAAAGTGTGGCTTTAGGTGTGGTGGGGCTCCGAGTGCATCCTTTGTCTAGGGAAGGTTTCTAAGAATTCATCACTGGACCACTGGAGGGGCGGGTCAGGGGAGTATTCGTGCACCTAAAATGATGTTTTTTGAAAAAGCAAATTTTGTAGATATCTTTATATATAACCATGCTGGTATACTGAAACATGCAGCTGACAGAGGACATGAACTGTTTACCTTGGCAAGAATAGGCAGGCTTTTCTCTCCCAAATAATCACTCCAGCCTTTCTGAATGTCATCCCGCAGCAACTCTGCCTCCTTGGACTCCTCCAGCATCTGAGGTCGGGAGATAACCCCTGGCAGCACTGGCCTCCTTCCCCGGCCCCTTCATTATTAGCCTCCTGGTGGGTGAGATAGAATACAGGGAATGTAATAACCCTACTTCACACAACAGGCTCGCTCTCTCTTTTAAATTGAAAATCCCCTTATTACAAAACAAGGGGTGTTCTTTCTTTTCTACCTTTAAGTAGGACTGCCACATTCATTGCTTTTTACAAAAACGCAGCTGCTTTTTAAGCTACAGATAAATAGAATCCGCTAGGCGGTAATTCGACTCAGTCTGAATGCATTATGTTCTGAGACACTTTAGCGAGGGGCTTTTTATTATGAACAAGGAAAGTCCTTTTCTCTTCTAATTATGAATATGTTTTGCTCCCTACTATTAACCTACAACGTCAGATTGATCTTCTTCTTCTCCTTCTTTTTCCGTTCAATAAATCAACATTTTTGGGGGGGGGGCTGAAAAGAGAGGGCTAATGATTAAGTCTTCACGAACTTCAATGACAACAAAAAAAATAGCAGGAGGGAAAAGCAGACGCAAAGGCTAAAACCATAAAGAAAGACAATGAAGTCGGCTTCTGATGTCCAAGGGAGCAGAGCCTGTTTTGACACCCAAAGTTATGATCAAGGGGATTTACCTATTAATCTTAATGAAGCTAATGTCAATACAATTAACGCTTTCTGGGCATCTTATTCTATTTGTTCACCTAGAGAGGAGGACGATATAAAAAAAAAAGTAACAGTTCTATAAAAAGTGCACCCAAACCTGTTGTGTTTGTTATTTGCTCATTTATTGGTGGCGATACTTTGCAATTTTATCAGTCATCCCTAAACTTTTAGGAGCACTGAAAGGAAGAATTAAAACCTAAGACAAAACCCGGTGATAAAGCACATTTAAGGTGAGCTTCTGCCTACATCTCTATAACTCTGGAGATGAACACGGAGGAAAATGGTGAATTCCTCCAAACAAAAGGCAGTCGAGAGAGCAGTGTTGGTTTAATTTTGATCCCAATGTTGAGATTTCTGCCTATAATACTACAATGGACCATGGTGGCTGTGCTCTGGGTCTACGTGGATATATTGCCTTGCCAAAGGCGGGGCAGGGGGATGAAGAGAAATCCCACAGGGTATCTATGGGGTTCCAATTAGGGAAAAATAAAAACTGCTGCAGCCCCGACAGTTGGTGGAGATCACCAGTATATCACAGAAGCCCGGGCAGGTGCCCACCCTCCTCCTGAGTTTCCAGTTTAAAGTTGACGCTGCCCTTTCTCTTCTTTCGGCAGTCATGGCAAGCAGAGTGCTCAGGATGAACTGTGTGTGATGGTTTCCCAATGATTTTTTCTTATTTGTTTCTAATATTTCAAGTTTACCTCCAATCAGAGTGGTGATGGGAATTAAAAGATCCCTGAAGACATGAAGTCTTTCATGATCTGAGATCACATGCATAGTCAAAATTCCCCAGACTCAAGGTATATGAGAGAGAGAGAGAGAAACAGAGAGAGAGAGAGAATGAGAAACAGGATAGACACAGAAAGAGAGACTTTGAAATCACATTTGTATGTAAAACCATGCTGCCAGACACAAGGCATTCTGTTTGAAATTTTTTAAAAGGGGATATTTATCACAAGTAAGATACAGACCAAATTTTCAGAACGCCCACTCTTGGAAAAGTATATTTGCAGTGAGTAGTGGTGACAGAGCTTTTGAGATTCTACTGCTCTGTTTAGATTTGAATCGTTTTTTTTTTGTCTTCTGATATGCCTAGGAAAGCATGGAGCCCTGTCAGGTTGCTGGCCTTGGTATCAGGAGTCTAAGTGATGCTGTGGCAACACAAAAAGCCCAGTTTACCCAGAGTAAATGACCAAGCCCCTTCGGTGAGAGCACAAATAGAAGCACATTAGGCATCGCCGTAAGAGTGAAATTGAATTGGAGTGCATCAGTATCCCCACTGAGCCGACGTCACAATAAGAAGCCTGCTTTGGCGATCAGGAATGTTTACTATTGTCCTACTGATACATGAGGCAAACAGAAGAAAGAAAAGATCTCAGTTGTATATTTGAAGGAATTTAATTTCCTACATATCCGAATCGAGAAACACATTATATTCATAGAAACAGGTTTTACTGAGTTACCAAAGAACTACCTTTGAACATCTGTGTTCAATTCATTCTTTCCCCCTTTTAACCCTGAACAATCATTAACACAGACAAAAGGTAGATTAGGGAGGGTTGAATGTGAGCTTGGGAGGACAGCATAGAACCACCACCACCTTCTGCCACTTGTATTATTCCAAGGAAATGAAAAAGCACGTGAGGCTAATGTAAGCCACCAACCAGAACTCTTGGCCTGTACTAAACTTTCAGAGTAATTAACTAAGTAGCTCCACTGAGAGCTACAGAGGACAGAAGGGGCGTCCAATTAACAAAGATCCAGTGGGACAATGTTTCAGCAAACTGGCTTCATTTTCTTCTCTTTTGGAGAAAAGAAAAAAAATGAAAAGGAGAAGCTGAAAAAGATGAAAGGGGGAAGAAATGAAGGAAGAGGAGACAGATGAGGAGAAAGAGGAGAAAAAAGTAAAAAATCCAACAGAAGGATTATTTCAGACTGCAACAGAAGGATTATTTCATTGATTGAAATCCAATGATTGCAACAGAAGGATTATTCATGTAAAAATATCCCCTCCACACAATTTCCCTTTCCTAACTTCAAGCTCTCCCCTGGAAGTGAGGAATAACGGTATAACATGAGTTATTTATGAGACCCTGAAAGCGGTAGTTACCCAATGAGAAGCAGCTAGTATTATTACTGGCACTGTTAGCTGGGCAACCTGCTCCCTTGCACCTTTCAACCTAAAAGCTCCCGATTCACTCCCCAGCCATGCCCCAAACTGTAAGGCCACCCAGAAAAGAGAAAGAACACAGTAGAAATGGACACTGTCTCTAGAGCTCATTCCTTTCTTCCACCAGATTCAAATCACTTTATGCTTGTGATGGGAAGTCTGAACATGGACTCCGTTCAACTCCAAGTCCTAAAGAGTAGGAAAGATGATTCATCTCAGAAATAAGAAAGAGGAGGAACTACATGTGGAATGATTAGAGCCAATTGGCTAAGCCTCTGTCCTGAAACAGTTTAACAGGCACAGCCAAGTGTCCAATTTACTAAGAGATGACTTCCACAGGCAGAAACTAGACACCATTGGTTTTTGGAGTGGCCTCTTAAAGCCAAGTTCAAGTTAGTGTGCAAATCGTACACAAAGCTGCCCACGTGCATGCAGACTCACAGCCTTGACTTGAGAGACTACTCAGATGTACTGTGACTCCACTCAAGAAACAGGTCTGCTTTTAATTTGGTCACCTTAAAGTCTCAATTCTGCCCAGCTAGTGATATTAACACTAAGCTATATTGCAAATATAGGGTAAATCTGACTTTGCAAAACTGCCAAAATAACCTCATCTCTACTAAACAAAATGCCAGCTGACTCTACCCAGGTTGTGAAAGAAACACCACCAGGCCTGTGACTCTCCTACCAGGATGGATTAAATTTCAAATAATAAAGCGGTGGCTTATTCTTAAACATACTTTGTGCATTTCAGCTTTCACCAAAAATGTTTAAAATTTTTGAAATGAAAAAGATAACCTAGATTTTGAAGATGACCTTTGGCCTAAGTATACTTTTTTTTTAAATGAAAAAGCAAAACACATTTCTGTTAATAATAATAATAAAAAGTTTTCCGTTCATCTCCTTTCCTGCGAGCCTATTTTCTCAATAGGGTAGTATGAAATTATCTCATTTATAGAAAGCCACATATCTTACGATCAAACTTGACAAACTAGTGTGTTAGAAAATGCATGCTCTGAGAAGGGTAACTTCAAAAAGACTTTCCCCTCCTGGTGGCTGTTTGCCCATGAACAAGCCTGCTAAGCCAGAAAGAAGCTCCAAGCTTCACTGACCCCAGGAAATTCCAGCCAAGATTCTAATCTCCACTGCAGAAGGTGGGACAAAGGCATTGTATGGCGACAACAAAACACAGTGTGCAGTTGAATTTAGCATGTCCTACAAATGAGGAAACACCGATATCCCCCCAGAATCACATTTAGCATGGAGACGCTCTAAACAGAAAAAGTAAGACAAGATTTGACTTTCTTGTCAAGGCTCCCTGACATCCAGCACTTTCATAAGGTCAAGAAACGTGTCCCCAGCTTCTGTTTTCTGTTCCCCTTCAGGGAATACGGTGAAGAAAGGGCCGCCCAGCTGCCTCTGAGCACGTCACACTTGGCTGACTCCTTTCCTGACCGCAGGGACACGTCTGCTGCGTGTGGACTCACAGAAGAAAAACCAAACCCAACTTTAACACAAAGGAAATTCACCCATTTTTGCCTCTTCGTTTTTCTACGGTGTGCCTGTGGTTTGGTTAAGTTAAAAAAAGTGGAGATTACTGAGGCATAAATCACACAGGTCTAAAAAGCTGAGACGTAAGACGGGATGAAATCTAAAAGCTAATTAAATTCAACAAGGGGGTCTCAAAAGACAGCATGCCCACTAATCTTCTCGGGTGAATATTTCGGTTTGGAAGGGGGCAATCTAAGTGGACAGCCATCATGGTTATAGATTCCACAATGTGATTCCTTAGCACAAACCGGAAAAGGGGGAAAAAAAGATTAGATGCGTGAATTTCTGTGCTGAATGGATGCTGAGGCCAAGATGCAAAGAATAGATAAGTTAGAGCTATGGAGGAACTAAATTTGAAGCCAGCCAGTAAAACAGATTGAACCTTATTACCTCTAGTCACTGAGAAATTCCCAAGACAGTTGGATGCAATTTGAAAAGGTCAGAAAAATATTTCCTGCACGGCATTACTGCTTCATGGTTTAAGGGTGTACATTTGTGAGATGCCAACTCTAATCATTTTTATTGACTTTGCTTTCCAGAGACAGACAGACAGTCTGGGAGGCAAGACCAATAGATAAGAGAAAGGCAATCTTATAAATGAAAATCTCTCTTACTTTGTTCTCTTACTTGTGACTACGGAGAATTCCAAACCTTACCCATTTGAGGAGAAATTATTAGACCAATCCCACCGAAGACTGATGGAAAGGGCATCTCGGAAAACAACACTATAATTCTAGGGAGGTTTTCTTTTAATTGCTGTTTATTTAGCCTCTGCTGGATGCTAAACATCGTCAAAGGTAAATGATGTTGTACTTTATTCCCAGTGTGAATGTTTAAAATGAAACACCAAATTATGGACCTTAATTTACTATGTATCCTTTGAGGGATGTCTTTGTCAAAGGGAAACCCACAGGAAAGGGTGAAAATTAAATGAAACATATAAATATACACTCAAGATACAAGTTTAATGAAGGATCTGTTGTCATTAGCGCTCTTCCAAAGACAAAGAAGAGAAGATTTCTCCTTTTACCTTAAATAAGAGTTGTATGCGATAAGAACCTTTGTTCGCAAATATATTTGCAGGGTTTCTTCTTCTTTTTTTTAAATTTTCTTAGCATGCAATTAAAGCTGACTTCTCAATACAGATTGGCATGGCCCATTCCAATCTTGCAAAAGTTTAATTAACATCAGACTTTTCTTTCTGTAAGGAGCTACATGCTTTAGAGAAAAACATAAGCCTATTTACCTTTCTCTTGTTCCGCAGCAAGACTAAAACTTTCAATGGACTTGAAACCCAGCTGCATGCTTCCATCTGATGTTTGGGCCCTATGGCTATGTCCTGGGTGCTCAGGAGGACTTTTCAACCAGCAAGCTGTCTTTTCCTTTGGAAAGCTTTCATTCTGATCAGCTCCAGAGTGCATGAATCGCAAGGACCTGAAGCCACAGCCTGTTACCAACAGGGCCACTTTTACCGGCAACCCAAGAAGTCATTCACCAAATAGCTTTTCATAATATCTGGCACCCAAAAGAAAAGCAAAAGGGCAAGTTCATTTGCTAGACGCCTAGATTCTTGGCAGTGGGAGCAGAAATATCGAGCTTATAATGGACTTTTTTTTTGCTATTGCCTCTGACTATTTGGCATTGCCTAGATACAAACAATACAATGTTGTGAGTTTGTAAAGGTTTCACCTTGTGCAGCATCTTAGAGTTTTCTTTTTCTTTTCTTTTTTTTTTTTTTTTTGCAGATTTTGGCTGGGGTCAGGTTTGAACACACCACCTCCGGCATATGGGGCCAGCGCCCTACTCCTTTGAGCCACAGGTGCTGCCCAGAGTTTTCCTTATAAAAAAATAAAAAGTGCTCACTGAAATTTTGTGATGATTTATAGGTCTCCAGGGAAGGACCCTGAAAACATAGTTTTCCACATATTTACATTTATAGGCTGTGTAATTGGCAGAGAAAGTATTTAAGGTGCTATTTTTTTTTTATTTCCACTACGTAAGTTCTCTATAAGGAAAATTTTTGAGCCTTTTGTACAACCATTAGTATCATTAATAATGACAATAATAACAATCCTAAAAGTAGTGTCGTTATTAAAAATCACAGTGATGGCCATCATCCTTCCTTGCTTTCTTTGGGCTGCCATGCCATTCTCTTCCCCCACCTTCCCTTCTCTCACTCCCTGTGCTGTGCTTTCTTTTCGCTCATTTTCTCATCTCTTCCCCCCAACTCTCTTCCCTTTCTCTAATAGAAAATAAACTTATACCTTTATATTCCATAAAGTAATAAATAGAAATCGTACTGATAAAAAATAGATGCAGTGGCCATGAGTTGAGCACTTACTGTGTGTGGATACCATGTTACTCTATCATGTCATTTAATCCCCATCGTCAAAGTAAATATGATTCTTTTTTCTCCAAATATTTCCCATAAAGAGAATGAGGCTCAGGGAAACCAAGAGGTTGGTCTAGACCAGAAAACTGGTAGGTATTGATGGATGCTGGGACTCAAACCCAGGCATGTCCGATTCGAGTCCCTATGATTTCAAAGCCTCAAGCTTTTAGCCACACTCCCTGAGCACCCTGGGAGCGTGCGTGCCAATCCACCCTAGTTAAAAAGCATTTCTGAGCTGCGTTGAATTGAACTTCACTGCTCAGGTCGACTGAGCTATGTCCCCTGAACTTTTGCTGGAAGTTCACAAACTGCAGCCACCTTCTGGCGTGACAAGCTAACAGGGGAAGGGAGACATCTTTCTTGTCCTCATGGAGCTTAGTTTGTGAAGAGAGTAACGCAGTCAGAGCAGTCTCCTTAATGGAGTTGCATGGCTCACCAGCACCCAGTACATTTTGGAGCCTAATTGTACACAGATTGCTTTTCTAATTTGAATTATCCTTGAATTAATGTTCAGAAACAAGCAAGAAAAGGAGGTTCCTTTTTTGCTGGGGCTGCATTAAGGCCAAATTTGTTAGTTCAATGAGTCCTGAGCTGTTCTGTAATTATCATAGCCAAGTAGAATAAAAAGGAAGGAAGGATGTGTGCAAGGCTTTAGCACATAAACTACGGCAGGGCATTTATTGCCACAGAACATACCAACTGTAGGTAGGTTTCAAGATGTTACTTTACCATTATTTGGCAACCATTTATTCTAATCAATTTACCAAATGTGTCTCCAGCCATAGCTCTTCTTATTTATACAGAGATTATGACCGTAAGCATCACAGTTCCCACTGGCAGTCCCAGCACATGCTGTCCAGACGCCTGTCTTCACCTGCCCTTTGTAGGCTCACTCTGATCCCCTGGAGGACAGTCCAGCTTACTTGTCAGCCCCACCCCACCCCGCCAACCCCCTCTCAGAAGGAACCCTTTCTTCCAACCCTGAAAGCCAACTTTCCTTTTAACAAAGCTGTCTTGGAGCTCAAGAGGCAGGAAAAATGAGCCAAGATAAGAAATACCAGGAGCTGGGCTGGACTTCTTGTAGAATAAAGGCACTGTTGAGGTACAAAAGTGAAAACATTAAAAAAAAAAAAAAATCCCAGAAAGAAAATGAAGTGCAGCTACGGAAGGGTAGAGAGGTTGCTGCTGGTACACAAAATGAACTTGACCCTGGGGTGGGAATCCTCCAGCGTTTCTGACCCTTTGCTTTTCTTAAGCACAGAGCTTTGCAGAGAGCAATACAGAGGAATGGGAAGTGGGCCTTTGCTCCCCCCACCCCAACAAGTGCTTGGGAACAAAAGAGGTTTAATTTCCAGCCAAGGGTGAAATGGAAAGTACCCTTCAATGTCATCTGAATTTTAACATCTCCCATCAAGGAATCAGTTTTTAACCCTTGATTTCTACCAAAGAAGATGCCTAACAAGATCCTGTTAAGTCAGGTTAATTTGTTAACTTCTATTTTTTTCCTTAATACCAATCTGCTCTCAAATCACGACTTCATAAAGAAAAAAAAAGAAAAAAAATTCCGGAATATAAATTCTGAAAGAAAACATCCTCCTCGCTGACTGTATGAGATTTCTATTTTACCTGATCCTTCCATCTAAGCACCAACTCAGCTTTGGGCATCAATATCATTAAAATTAACTCTCTAGAAATGGTGAGAGGGAACAATGACACGCAATTAGAAAGCAGCATTGGTAGGAACGGCAGCAGTCAACACACCTCAGATGCTGTGGAGAATGAACACAGCGTTCCTTCCTCCTCTTTGGATCAAGCATAGCCATTGAGTGATTTTTAAAAGCCTGTTATTAGGTTTTTATTTTAATCATTCTTCCAACACTTCAGTGTCACAATGTTAAATGTTCTGTGTGCCTGCTGGTCCTTCTCCAGAGGATTCTGGCAGCACGAGAACCCACATGTTATCCCAGTCCATTTTCTGTGAATTATAGGAGTCTCCAGAGCATATTCTTTCCAACGCTGGGAGATAGCCTGGCTTCAGTTTTCCTGAATAATTTTCAAAATCAAATTTGAAAGTTTTTATGAGAGATGATCCTCCCTGGTGGGTGATACGGAGCATGACCTAGGGGACAAACACGAAAATAATAAGCATAAAATGTATTAGCATATAGATGCCTTTGAAATAATAAACAGTAGAAAACCAGAATGCTTATCCCCCAAAGAAAGTTTATGAGAAGACGTGAAATTAATGTACACTTCTCACATGACAATCCTAGCTGAAAAGCCCAAACAGAATATTCTTTCAGTGAAGGGTGGAATAGCCAGAGAGATGGAGAATTAACTCCCAGACCAACTTCTCTTTGCTGTTTGTTCATCATCAATATTCTCTATTGAATCTCCCCCTCACCTCTTTCCTCTTTTAAACAGAAAAAAAGAAAATTATCAGAAAAACAATTGCCTTTTATTTCCCCTAAGGGCCACCACCAGGTAAACAGATACAATAGTCCCTTTTTCTTATTTTTTCCCCCTCCTTTATCCAGTGTTCTTGAACTCCTGGCCACAGGTGATCCTTTTGCCTCAGCCTCCCAAAGTGCTAGGATTGGAGGTGTGAACCACCCCGCCCGGCCTTTATCCATCCTCCTGTGTTTCCTTGGATGGCATACAGAATGCAAGGCTTGGTTATACCAAGAGAACTAAGGAGTCTCAGTTTAAAAATGGGACAAGACTTAGTTTTTTCTTTTCTTTTCTTTTTTAAAAACAATAACCCAGGAACATCAGTCATTCTTCTTTTTGAATCTGGTACATATGAAAATTGGGAACATAGTCAATATCATCATCAATATCATTTCAATATCATAAGAGAGCATATTGTGGTGTTATAGGAAAAATAATGATCTTCGGCCTGATTAAAAAAAAAAAAAAACTGACCTGAGTAATCTCAGAAAAGTTGATTTAACACAATTAGTTTGAGTTTTCGCATCTATAAGATAGCAATAATGTTGCCCACTTGTCTAGGTTATGATAATTAGAGGCTATAGGTGTGAAATACGTGAAATATAGTAGTTGCCTGGCAAAAGTTCACCTTCCTCAATGGCTTTCATGAAGACTCCAAAATTTTAAGATTCTAGAATGTGGTAAGGCAACCACTTCACGCCCTCCCTTTGCATACATGTGAATGAATGTATGGTCTCCAGAGACATTTATTATGCAGAAGTACCACCAAATACGATGCTTTGTTCTGGATCCATGGTGGTATGGGATTATGAAAAAATAGTACAAACTGCACTAGAAATGATAAGGTCAAGAAAACAGAGATCTTACAGAAATATTTTATCTTATGAAGCCAAGAGGAGGGTTTGAATATTTAACTTTGCAACAATCGACAGGAACCCACACATATTTTATTTGATTCAAATGATGTAAGGATTTGCTAAGTACACCTGAAACTATCTCATACAGGTGAATTCCCTGAGTGAGTGTACACAAGATTGTTGAAGCACAATGTCCCCATAGCCGCACACCACGTATGTTATTTTGCTTCTTGTAATACTTATTTTTAACAGCTCTTAATACAGCATTTAGAACACTAGGAAAGGGTGCTTTGCCAATGGTATGATTTGATGTTCTCAATTTGTTTTCAACTTTGAACTTTTGATTGATGCTAATTACTTAACAAATGTGTGTTTTGGTCTCCTGGCATATGAAACTGGAAAACATTGAAAATCCTGAATTCTGCAGAGATGTGAAAATTGAACTTGGCTTCTATCCCTTTGTTCTCTCTCTGTGGTGTGCTGGTCTTCAACCCATCCTTCATTAATTAACTAAAGGGGTCCACTTCTATCAAAATTGACCCATCAATTTCTTGAATGGCAATTCCTCATCAATATCTCACACACCCCTGACACATAGTGATGAGATTAACATGGGGCCAGACTAAGAAAGAAAAACCTTCCTTTGTATGTTTTCTTAAGAAATGGGCTGCTGCTGCTTCTGATTGAGTTCATGATGAGTGTGTTGCTGAGGAAGTTCTGAATGCTCTGCGTGACCGTGGAGTGATGGTCCTGTTTCCCTCTTCCTGTTTAGACTTACCTCCTTGAGCTACAGCCTGAGACAGACAGGAGGTGCAAGTCATTCCTGCTGAATATCCTTTAATCCTTATCTGTTTTATCCACTCAGGCCTAGTTTATTGCCCTTTGGGGCTACATACAAAGAAAATGTTTAGAAAGACACACCCCAGTAAATAAACCGAAAGCTAGTGTTTCCTTTTATTTCAGGACCTGAAAATACTTTGACTGCCTCCATACCTTTTGAGAATGCCTCCTCTGGCTAAAAAGTAAAGATCCGTTTCATGAATCCAATAAATACTTATTGAATACAAAAGGTATATTTTCAACTCTCTGCCAGTCATTCAGTAAGGTAAAACATTTTCTCTTCTGAGATCCAAAAAGGTTTTGAAATTCTACCAGCTTGTTCCCATAAGGAGATTGCAACTTCTTACAGGGCCTTATTTGAAGGCTAACATGTTCTATAGTCTCTTTCAGACTTTAAAACCATCCCAGGTGAGTAGCAGGAAATGGCCAGGCCTCTTTTCCTGCAAACTCTAAACATCTTTCTTTTCTTTTGTTGTTATTCCCAAATCATTCTTTCCAGCTTCTGCTGTCAGACCTGAGAGTATGTGAGAGCTTGATAAAATACATATTGCAAGGGATAAAATAAAAAGAAACCCTTTCAAGTCAATCTCCATTAGTTGTTCTTAAAATTCAGTTGGCAGATTTTCCTTCATTTGTCTCTTTAGGGGTCAGAATACCTTTTGGGGAGCATCCAAATTGGAAAGAAAGAAGTTAAATTATCCCTATTTGCACAACACACGATCATATCCATAGAAAACATTAAAGAATTCACCAAGTAACTGTTAACAGTAAGAAACAAACTCAGTAAAGCTGCAGGATACATTAAGATGCAAATATTAGTAGTGTTTCTATACACTGCCAAAAAGAAATCAAGGAAAAATCCCATTTATAATAGTTACAAGATGAAAATAAAAAATAGGAAAATATTTATCCAAGGATGTAAAAGACCTAGACACTGAAAACTATGAAACATTGATGAAAGAACTGGAGGAGACACAAAAATTGAAGAATATTTTGCATTCACAGGCTGGAAGAATTAATGTTGTTAAAATAGCCATAATTAAAGCAATCTACAGATTCACTGCAATCCCTATCAAAATTCCAATGACATTTTTCACAGAAAGAGAAGAAAATCCTTAAATTTTGTATGGAACCACAAAGGTCCCAAGTAGTCAAAGCAATCTTAAATAAAAAGAATGTCACTGGAGACATCACACTACATGATGTCAAAATATAATACATAGCTACAGTCATCAAAACAGCATGGTATTAGCATAAAAATAGACATACCATGGAACAGAAAAAAAGAACCCCCAAATAAACCTACTTATTTATGGTCAATTAATTTTTGATAAAAGTGCTAAGAACCCACAATGAGCAAAGACAGTCTTTTCAATAAATGTTGAGAAAATTGGATAGCCACATGGAGAGGAATGAAATTAGACCCTTATTTCGTACCATAGACAAAAAGAGACTCAAAATGGATTAAAGTTAAATGTAAGACCTGGAACTGCAAAACTACTAGAAGAAAATAGGGGAAAATCTTCCCAATATTGGTCTGGATAATAATTTTTTTTTAAAATATGACTCCAAAGCATAGGCAAGAAAAGCAAAATGAACCAGTGATATTACATCAAACTAAAAAGCTTCTGCACAGCAAAGGATACATCCAACGGAATGAAAAGACAGCCTATGATGTTTCTGCAATGGCAGAAAACATTTGCAATTATACACGTGATAAGGGATTGATATCCAGAGTTCATAAGGAACTTACTAGGAAGGAACCAAGTAACCTGATTTAAAAACTTAGCAAAGGACCTCAACAGACATTTCTCAAAAGAAGACATACAAATGGCTAACAGATGTGTGAAGTTGCCATGAATGGGACTGTCTTGGAAGGGATAGATTAATTTTTTCTCCCCACCAAAAATAAAAGAGTTTTTCAAATATTCTGAGTGACTAGGAAAAATAAAAAATCAACAAAATAGCAACACACCTCAGATATAAGCCCTTCAAGTATAAAGACACCCAAATTTGAAGGATATTAGCGAATAATAACCATAGTTAGGTGATGATAATAGAGATCCAGGCACATCTCCTTCGTTTACACTTAAATTATCCCTTTATTTTTCCCATTTTCTCTTGCTCCTATGATGAATTAGCACTCAAAATTGCACCTGCAGATCAATTTCCCTGTTATGGAGAATGTTTATGAGACTTGGTGAACTGTTGTTTAAATAACACACGGGCATATTCCCATTTCTCATCCCACCCAATGATACAAGTCATTTGTAAAAAGCATTCTCCATCCATCTCTTTTTCAGCTCTAAAGCTGTTAGGCATATTTATGTCACGTCATAGGTGATGCTGTAGTATTAGAAACATCACGAATAGTAGTTTATCCTGAAGATATTTTTGTTTCGTATCCAGTCATGACCTGCCATATTGTGCCCTTGCCCTATTATAACCCTAATAGAAAAGCAACTATTCCCAGCCTGATGCTCTGATTATCCACTTCCCTTTAGGCCTTGCTAGAAGAGATTGGGGGAACCTGAAAGCCAGTGTCCGAGAACCCTTTCCAAAGATATCAACTGAAGGGGACAAGGAAAGAGACACAGGGGAGAACGACCTCATTCCTTAAGGTCAAGCTCAATAACTGATCAGTTAAAAACATTTGTTCTCAGAAGGTGGAACACACCTGCCGGTGTTACAAAAAATTCTCTGCAGCATTCATAATCCCGCAGATCTCTCCTTTATCATGGTGATGTACAAGCCTAGAGTCAGAGTCTGCATCTTAGATCTGTCCCTCACTGGCTCCATGATCTATTTCCTCTGTCAAGTGGGAAGATGCCTTATGAGCTGTGAACGACTCATTACATAGTGACAGTGTTTTTTCAAAGATATGGTTATCATGGTAATGGCAGTGCTGCTGCTGATGGCTATTAGATCAGGACCAGTTGACTTCATGCTACGTATATGAAAGGAAAGACACAAGAGATTAGACTAGAGTGAGGAGGAAGATGAAGAGTGTAATTTAATATAAACATGTGATCTTGTAGATTTGATACTGAAAGGGAAAAATCACGGGGGCTTTTCCAACAGGTCTTACATAAAAAAATTCCTCAATTCTCATACAATGTATTTGAAGATGTTTACAAATAATAGATGCCCAATAATAGATGTCATTTACTGGCGTTTGTTACCAAGCGTACTGCTAAACAATTGGCATGAATTATCCCGTCAGTTAGTGGGGTCAGGAATTGTTATCCTACCACATTACATAACATTGAAATTGTATAACATATACACATGTATGATATGAAATACGTATTATATAAATATGTATTATATAAAACTCAAAATGGATTAGCTAAATCCCAAATCAAGCTATTTCCTTTTTGAATGGGAATTCATGGACCTGAGGAATTTAGGAAGAGATCGCAGACAATTTATTTGGGCATCTGGACTGATTGGAGGAGCAGGCAGGGAAAAGAGGAGCGGACAGGGAAAATACTACTGCTGTGTATATAGAACTTAGGAAGGACGTCAAGGAAATGCACAGGTAAGAAACATAATTCACAAGACTAGTGAAGACGTGGTACCTCCGGCCAGGGAAACTTAGTGTACAAATCGATCCCTGAAAATTAGACCTTTCTGCTGCTGACTCATTCAGCCATTACCTTCTACCTACTGTCTACTCCCTGATCACCTATTTCTAGACATGATTTACATCAATTTTTAGGGGATTTATAATTCTACTCTGGCTTTTGCATTTTTTCTAGCACTCACTTGGGACAAAGCTGATACCATCACGTGGGCTCTGTGCTGAGGCCATGGCTATGACCTAACCCAACTGGGCAGGCAAATTTGTTATTAAAAGTTCTATAACATATTTGAACTTCAAATCTAAATCTGATTATTCTATCTCAATCTGTGTCAGCAAGAAAAAAACTTGAGCAATGCTGAATAAACCAACATAAAATCCCCAACACCAATTTTTCGTTTTAGCTTCACACCATGCATCGGGCTTGACAATGCAGTATTTTAACTAGCGCCCAAACCAGTGTATTTATTTACAACAATCTTCAAGTCTCTCCTTTTTTTCTTTTCTATAGAAGAACAAGTAGGTAGGCAAATCAATAAAGAGATACAGAATAGGAAACGTGGCTGCCCGTACACATCCCTACTTCATAGATTGAAATGGGAGTGATTGCTGCATCACTGGATTAAGCCAAACAACACTTTTCAGAATAGCCCAGAACTGAGAGGTCATGACTATCCCATGATTGTGAATAATTGAAGAGGTGGATAAATTCCTGAAATGATTTATTTTCAAACCTAAGAAGTCACATTTGAACAACATGAGATGGGAAGATCAGGCTGGTGAGTTGGAGTCCTGGTTCTGACACATGGGATTTGTGTTTTGCTTTTCTCATTCATAAAATAGTAAGAATAGTAGCCCCCTGGCTCGGCGCCTCTGGCTCAAGCGGCTAAGGCGCTAGCCACATACACCTAAGGTGGCGGGTTCGAATCCCCAGCCCGGGCCCGCCAAACAACAATGACGGCTGCAACCAAAAAATGGCCAGGCGTTGTGGTGGGCGCCTGTGGTCCCAGCTACTTGGGAGGCAGAGGCAGGAGACTCGCTTGAGCCCAGGAGTTGGAGGTTGCTGTGAGTGTGATGCCATGGCACTCTACCCAGGGGGATAGCTTGAGGCTCTGTCTCAAAAAAAAAAAAAAAAAAAGAATAGTAGCCCCCATATCCAAGGGCCTTTGTCAGGATTAGCAGTAAAGTGCTTAAAAGAGTGCCTGGCACATAGTACACATCCTAAAAGTACTAGGGCATCATCATCATCATTATTCCCAGTCACATGTGCGTCATTAAAGAGACCAAAAAAAAACCCTCCATGTTATGCTGGCCTCAGTGCAAGGGGGAATTAAATAGCAATTCATTATCTCAGTGGTAGCAAATTTATTCATTATCACCTATAGAGTACTTACTACATGCCAAACACCACAGTATTAAACAGGGCAGGAAGATTTCCCATCCTTATAGAGTTTACATTCTCAAGAGATAAAAGACAATAAATAAATTTATAATATAATGTCTAGCAGTGCTGGGTAGCGTGGAGGAAGGGAAAGGGAGGCAGGGACCTTTCCTCTGTCTCCACATGTGGCCCAATTTGACAAAATTGCTCCGGGCAGGCCCTGCTTTTCCCCTGAAAGGAATTCTCATGCTGACATTCTAAGCAACTGCTTCCCTGAAATCCCCACCATTTGGATGCAACAAAAATAATCCAGCATATGAACACATCCAGATAGACATATGTACACTGGTTTTCTGAAACGTAATGTGTATGTAATTCCCCGAATGGCTGGTTGTCACATCCATCTGGTCTTATTTCCATAGCACTTGAATGCACCACGAGGATAGAAACCCTAAAAGCTAGAAAACAGAATTTAAATACCCAAACACATACGAGGTGTGTTTTCGAAAGCAGCAGACCTCAAGTGAGCACTGCGGTAATGTCGTTAACTTCTCAGCCACGATGGAGAGGAGCTGAGGCTCCGGCGGAAAGGCCATGGAACATGAAAGACATTCCACCGCAGACCTCATTAAGTGGGCTTAAGACGGGCTTGACAGGCTAATGACAAAAATCTCATTTGGACTTTCTGGACATAAGAACCCTGAACGAGTCCAAAGACGCTGAAATTCTCTACCAAGCATGCTAACTGAAAAGGCAACGACCCGGTGTCAATTAGGGCCGCACAGTTCATGAATCCAAGCCCCAGGGAGGGATGTGGTCCTATTCAACCACACTGAATAGGAAATCATGTTCTGTGTGTTTCTGGGTTTGGGCTCTGGTTCTATTTAAATTGCACAGATGTTGTGGGTTCCTAAATGAATGGTGGTCTCCCGGGAGATGTGCATCAGGCTGGATGTATCGAACAAAGGCAGGGCCAGGCCTAGACACCAATCTATACAGAAAGCATTTTTGCTATTCCTTTCCCCTAAAAGCCCTTTCTTGTTCTTAAATTCTGTCAGCACCTATGGAGTCTGGACTGCGTCAGATTGCACTTACTCCCATGCCGTACTAAAATTCTCCAGATCCTCCTGGGAGGTCAATGTCTACACCCCGACCACTTTTACATCCCTCAAGTAGAGAAGCATTCACTTTCATGACATAAGGATTGGAGCGTATGCCACCACCCCCCCCCCCCCGCCGGGGAGGTGCCTTATAAACATTATTAATCCCCATATCATTATGATCAAGTCAATTTTATAGACCAGGGAGCTGAATATTCACATAATTCTCCCCACCTCTAATTTGTGAAGAACCGAGGGTCTGCCTTCAAAGCCCACATCCCACTACCCAGAGTAGGAGGAATAAATGCTTACTGAATGAATGCATTCCTTACTATCCTGAGAATTGAAGGAGGAAGAATTTGTCACTTCAGGATGTCATTGTTGCAATAACAAGAACATAATCATAGGATAGCTTTGAGAATCCTCAAAGGCACGGTGGCTTGTACATCTTCTGTTCCTACAGTACCTGTTTCAACACCTCGCATAGAGAAGGTAACTATAAAATATTTTAAATCAGAAAGATATTTTAACCTAATACAACAAATTATAAACGGATGAAGTGGCATCCTTGGGCCATTTTCCCTTTCCTGTGACTAACTCCTTATATAAAGGAAGAATAGTTGTTGTGCTGTTTTTTTTTTTTTTTGTTAAATCTAGCTCCATATGCTAATTTCTTAAGAAATCTCTAGACATTGCCCCATTTTAGAACTCTGGGCTTTTGTCCAGGACTGAGGGTGACCTAAGTTCCTGGTCCCACTTCTCCACACAAGACCTCGTACTAATAGTGGAAATGGTCATGTTTAACTATTGTAAGCAATGCAGTGAGTCAGAATATTTTAATAAGTGTTTATTGAGGAGAAACTAATTCTGTCCATTTGTCAAAACCTGGATAATGTCCCAGATTACTCATTCCTGGAGCCTATACTGAAGTGTAGTACTATTCACTAACACATTTCTCTATTTGCCAGGATTCCAAGGAGAAACAGCATTAGGAGCTTCTTTTTCCAAATGTCCAGAAAAAGACTCCAGATGTAATTCTCCTACTCTCATCTTGTTTTTCACCGCAGTCAGTGACACAAGATAAATCACTTAACATTTCTATGCACTCTGCTTATAAAGAAAAAAAGAATGCAACATCGCTTGTCCTGTCTTGTTTCTGTGAAAATCACAGATGATAATGCGTACAGCGTTATTTTTGAGCTACAAAGTGTTGTATAGATGTTAGAAACTGTCAGAAAAGCGTGAAACCGGAAATTCATGTACCATATATTTTCAGGAAGCCAGATATTTAATTTTGTCCTATGTAAATGATATCTGTGTGTGTACTCAGATGTACACACACGTAAACACCGGGAACAAATGGGCCTGGGTTTGTGTGTATGTGTGTGCATGTGTGTACACCGTTTGTATGTGTGTGAGTGTGTGTGCATGTAGGAATAATTGCATAAAATTCTAAGTTAATAAATGCCAGGTTTGAAAGCTTTATCCAATTGCCTCTGTTGGTTTTTAACACAGAGCTATTATATTGTATACAATAATTATAGCTATTATTTGCTGAGTGTCAACTCGATGCTAGGCATTGGGTTAAGGCGTTTATATACACTATACATAGGATAGTTCATTCATCCCAACACTACTATAAAGAGGTATTACTTTCTTTCTTTTGCAGATCAGTCAACTAAGCCTTAAGAAAGTTAAGAAAATGCCCCAAGGTCCCAGGGCTAGCAAATGGCAGAGCCAGACTCTGAATTTAGGTCTGCCTGCCTACCAAGCTGTGCTTGAACTTCAAATCCCATTTATTCAAAATTTGCATTCATCCAAGTGTATACTAATCCATGTATTACACTTTTCAGGGAACAAGTTCATGTGACTCCTATTCTTTGTGAAATGTTAGAATTTCTCTGACCAGATAAAAAACCTAATCAAAAATAATGTACCTGTAGTCCTACTTACTCAGGAGGCAGAGCCAGGAAGATCACTTGAGCCCAGGAATTGGAGGCTTCAGTGAGCTATGATCACACCATTGCACTCTAGTCTGGGCAACAGAATGAGACCCTGTCTCTATTCTTTTTTTTTTATTTTATTGTTGGGGATTCATTGAGGGTACAAAGAACCAGGTGACATTGATTGCATTTGTTAGGTAAATATCCTCTTACAATTGTGTCCCTGCCCCCAAAAGGCAGGTCACACCTATCTCTATTTTTTAAAAAATAGCTTTTTCAAAATAACCAGGAACTTTAAATTTTTTTAAAATACCTTTTAGATGGTTTATAGCCCTGAGTCAGGTAATACATGTATCCTGTAAAGCCTGTAATATAGGTTGTTGAGGTTACAAATGGGGTTAACAGCTGTAGTTTGTATTCCTTGTAACCACTGTTGACAGCAGTAGCACCTTGAGTGGGCCTACTATGCGCACCTCACTGAGTGGCCCTACTATGTGTATGACACAGTGTGAAGCTGGGGGCTGGGGAAGGATTAAAAAAAAAAGGCAATTTCCCTCAGGGAGCCTATAATCTATCCTTAGGAAAGGAAATCAGAACACACAAAGCAGTCAGAGTCAAATTAATTTTAGAATGCATTAGCAATACTTAGAAGTAATAAAACTAAATCAAAATTTCTTCAAAGGATTAAGTCCTTCAGCCTTTAACTCAGTCAGACCTGCCTCCCTCACAGGCCAATTAAAGTTCAAAGAAAAGATTCATACACTTCATTTACAGATCCATGGAACCTTGGGCACAAGTGATAAATCCTTAATAAGTCGGAAAGATAGCTATATTTATTCTTAAAATTAACTAATTTGCACACTGAGTTGAGGTGATTTGCCTAAAGACAATTCATTAAAATGTCTGATTAAATGGCGCAACTCCATTTCTGATCTGCTATCGCTGACCTGTTTTCCCATCTTAAAGTTACTGTGTAGAAATGTTCCCGAGTATCAACAGAGAGTCTGACCCCAAACAAGGTCACATCCACACATGCAGACCAAAAATAACCCAGAAAACTTTTACTAAAATATTTAGAGAATCTCATGATGAGTAAAAAGAGCCTGAAGCATTGTTTTGTTATAGAGTAGACAGGTGTACTTTTCAGGAGGAATTTCTCTTCCTTGGTCTATGGCTTTAGAAGCAGACTTAGGATTTGTTCAGTAGTTGGCTCAGTGAATCCAGCAGTGCAGAGAATTAACACACCTGACAGTCAAACTAGTTGGCCAGTGCTAGAGTCTAAATTCAACCCTTAGGTGATTTTATGAAAGTATGTATAAAATGATCCCCCTTTGCTCGTGGCATCTTAAAGTATCTACTACACACATGCACACTCACCCCTTAGTTCTATAGCAACGAACTCTCTCAGACTATCCTCATTAAGTTACCTTTAGCCATTGGGAAGTAAAGTCTTCCCAATTTTCATCTCCAAGAATAAAGGAATTTTATACTGAACACCTCTGAAAGGCCTAATGCTAAAATGATAATCAAAGGTAAGACAATTTGGAAGGTAACTTTAGTATGTTTTCTGAGTGTATACGATTAAATAATCATAACTAGAACACGCAAATTTTATTTTATTTTAAAAATACTAGATTCGTTTCACTGATTAGACAGAAAACACCAACAATACATTAACATTGATATTAACACAGAAAATAGACCATGAATGGCTCAGGCAGTTAATACACAATGACTTTTTTACTTCACATTTTAAGTCGTTTCAAGCCATTCTTGGGCCATCTAGTGGGACTTCCACATTTCTGTAGCTGAGATGTAACTAGCACAGAGTCATTTTCATACAGTCCTTGTTTTGGGTATTAGACATCATTGTAATTTTGCTGCATCTAAACATATTTTAGAGAACTCAAATTACACAAAACTTTGGGGATAGAAATTAGCATAATTGAAATAATTCAATTTTTGGTAATTATAATTCTCACTTAAAACTAAATTAAATGTGTCAAACTATAATTATGTTCAAATTTGCATCATGAAAATTACCCCCATTCTGCTCATGGCATCTTAAAGTATCTAGTAGGGAATAGTAAACTCTTCAGATTGAGTCAAGAGGCCTTATTTTCACAGCTATTGGGAAGAGAAGACTCATTATGCATTGATCACAATTATTTAGCTCCTTGGGAAAGGGAAGATGGGTTCATTATTTCCTCACTCCATGGTGTGCAGGATTTGTGCTATATTCTTTGGGTATCTCTAAGTCATAGTGTCATTAATGAGAGCTAAGTGCCACAGTAGAAGGTAAAGATTAATGCCTTCTTTGGAGAGAAACCTTAAACAAAGTAGGTCCATGCATTAGGACAAAGGTAATGGAAACCAAGGGCATAAAAATGGCTTTAAAACTAGACCCTTGAAAATTAGCACTGTTCTTTCAGCTACTGAAAAATGGTTCAAGATTCAAGACTATCTGAAGGCAATGAGAACTCGCCTTTCAGCTCTGAGAATTGCTCATTGATTCTTAAGAATCCTAGGATCAGATCTGTAGCATTATTTGTGATGCAGAAAGAAATCACCCATAAATACTATTCCGTTTAAGCTGTCTGTTTAACTAACCTTTCTGCTATTTGATTTGATTAAATTAACCAGCTGCTGTTATTAAACTTGCAAGATGCTTTATTTATCTTCATCTTCAGGACAGTAGGTGGATATAATCCGTGACTATATTGATCAAGAAATAGATGTGTCTGGATGGATAGGCCTGGCATATTGTCAGAGCCCATGATGAGCTTCTCACCAAAAAAACATATGAATATATCTCCAGTTGAGTAAAATATTCACATTAATATCAGAACGAGGCAGAAGAACCCTGGCTGACATCCCATCTGTTCTTATGAATTAAATTTAGAAATCATATGTAATATAGACATTTCTGTCTGAATATCATAAAACCCTGACACATCCAGGCTTTCATTAGAAAGCGCCACGATGTGACTTGAATAACAATCTGTCTTAGCTAATTAGTATTTTCAGTTTAGCATATTCACTTCCAGACATATTGCTGTTTGCACATGGTAATTTAGGTAAACAGATACCAGCCACAGCTGCATCAATTAACACTGCTAATCAAAACTGAATTCAGGTAATTAGGCACATTTATGCAAAAAATGTGTAATTTTGGAAAAAAGCTCAATTCTTCAATAATGTCAATAGGTAAAAAAAATCTCCTCTCGCTTATAAAGTGAAGAACAAGGGGAGAGAAATCAGCATTAATATATACATCATGCAGAGTGAAATTCCTCAATTAAATCTCCATCTTTAATTGGCCTGTATTTGCAGAAATTGGATCAGAGTTTTCATAAATGTTTTCCTCCGAGTTTTCATAAATGTTTCCACATAGTAAAGTTGCTTCGCAGCTGCCTAAGGGATTAATCATCATCAAACGGGAATCAAATGGTTAATGAATCCTCAAGTATTTTATATAATTAGAAAGGGATGTTGGTCAAACTTGCTCTTCCATCTACCCTGGCAATCTCAGAGGCAAGATTCTCTCTGTATGTCTTCTTTCAGGATACACTTTAATTTTCTCTATTACAAAATACTCTCACAAGAATAATACCCCCTTTTTTTTCTGCAAATGTCCCTCAACTTTCTTGATTCCAGACAGTGCCCATGTGTTGTTTTTTCATTCATCTTCAAAATGAATACTGTGAGTTGTTTTTCCTTTCTCTCCGCAAACAGAAAACAAACTGAGAATGTTGATTAAACATTGCAATCAGTTCAGGAAAACTAGTTGTTGGCAAGTAGTAAGTGGCTATCTCTCGAAGAACAGGTTCCTGAGCATAAAGGTAAAACTCATGGAGAGAAAACTGGACCATTGTGAAGAGCATCTGAAGTGGATATGGGAATAGCCTAGCAGATATACAAAGAATGTCTATATATATAGATTTCAACTTTGCCTTTCTCTGTGAGACTTGGAAGGTTAGATTTATTTCTTAGTATAAAAGCCACATCTTTACAATGAAGTACTGGATTCAGTGGCCCTATCTTTTTTATAATGGTAATAGTCACTTTCAAACCAATTTAACAACTATGTCCTTGGTACCTACTATGTATCAGAATTCTAGGCCCTGAAGGTGAACACAGAGATGGATTTAGACCAATCACACCCCTCTGAGCCAACTTCAGAGCGCTTACAAACTCACAGACTCAGCATTCCAAAGGTAGATGAAATCATCTAGTGAAAATTTCTCAATCTCAAATTTTTGGAACCTCGTGGACTGGTTTTGTAGAGGTTTATTTTTTGCCTAACTGAGCATAATTCTTGTACTCTCAAAATGAGTCAGGAAATTGTTCTGCCAATTGTTTTTTACATAATGTCTTTTTCTCACATTGTAGTAATACCGTACAACTTGTATTTTTTTTATTTATTGAAAATAATTATTTCCACATATTTGTTTAAATGCATTTGGCATTAAAAAACTGGAAAATCATCTATGGCTCAGTTTCAAGAGCAAGAATTATAAAATATGGAGACATTTCTCAATAGCTTGTCAAGCTATTTACACCAATGAAGCTGGATGAGGGTGGTCAAAGATAGCTCTGCCTTTGAGATTCTGTTAAACGTAACAATTTAAGCATTTCCAATGAAATCATCAGTAAACACAAACTCATCAGTTACTCATCAGTAAACACAAACGTTTTAAAAGCGCCTAATGTATGGTTTCCAATGAACTAACAATTAATATTTGGGGAGTGCAATTTCTCGTCTCCAAGAAATAAGCCAGCTAAGTGAAGTTCCTTGCATGAGTACAGCAATGAATAAACCCAAGTATTCTAAACCTCCTCTACACTCACCTCCTCCAGAGTGAATCAGGGGAGAATTAACTCTTTCATTGTATTTCTTGGGTTTTAGTAAATTTCTTTGTCTGGGGAAAGGGGTTAAATTTATCTTCCAAGAAACCTGTTCTCGCAGCCCCCAAGTTTTAACACAGTGGAATACTAGGGTTATCCCAAGAACCCCCCACCAGTGGCCGTGCCACTGACTGGCTATGGGACTTCAGGCAAGTCATGCTTCACTCTGAGTTCGAGTCTCTGGCCCATAAAACATGGCTTATTGTCCCATCTCCCTGGATTGGGGGCAGTGCCAGGAACAATGGGAGGTACCTAACCAAGACTTGTTGAAACTGAATGAAGATCCCTCAGTTATGGCTCCAGACATGCTAATGCCAAAGGCACTTGCGTTATAGTTATCATTTTAAGGAGTTCTCCAGATTTCAAGGTAATCTATAAAGGTGGCATGATAGTTTAAAATACCAATAGCATAGATTATATCAAATAAGCCACACGCCACTGTACTACATCAGCTCACCTTCCAACTCGCTGGAAAATTAATGCTAGGGAATTCACCCTGTCAATTAAATTGGAAAATTAACTTGGGGCATTTATTGCTTTTGAAGTTCTTTTTTTGTGATTTTATCAAACAAATTAGAGAAAATAATTCCTTTGACGATTATTAACCAAATAACTTTATGCTAGATTTATTGTATACTAAAGAGAATAACTTCTCGAAAGAACTCATCTGTAACTACATTGTTACTATGAAGGATTTTTTAAAAAAAGGAAACTTAAAAATCCTTGAGTCTGCTACTTATTATCTCTTCTTAGTCCAGGAGAATAAAATTGCTCATGATCGTTCTTCTCTAAATTTTTGCAAAATTAAATTAAATTGCTGGCCCATTGACAAGGCTCAATGTATAAAAACATCACCCTGGGTCACTTTGTAAAACAGTCTGTTCTTAGACAGAAGGACTCCAGCTACAAAATGCAGTCCATGGAAATAGCGAATGGATTAAACTTGGTTTATTCATGGTAAAGAATTTCACGACTATAAGAGAAAATGTCAGATCTGGGCCTGGGTAGATTAGAGGGGAACCTATACTTGGAAAACATAAAGAAATAAAAATGGCTTCAAAGCACACTGAAGCAAAACAAATGATTGGATTTGGGATTTAGCAAAATATAAGCTCATTTTCCTGTGTTCTCTCACCAAGATGTTTTCTTTCACTAAGACAATACACATTCCACCTTTCCCAGCCAGGATTTCCTTTTGCGAAAAAGATCACTGAGAATTAATGACAACATAGATAAAAATGTGATCAGTAAGCAGTTCAGCACATGAGCTTTTTATGCCGTGGAGAATGTTGTTGTATTCATAACAAATTTTAATACTGAAAATTATGTTTATGTAGTTCTGGGAAGAGGTAAAACGAGATTAATCTAAATTAGAGAAGGTTATTGAATTTTGTCTGAGGAATTAATAGTGTTTATTTTAAGGATATAATTTACTGGTCAGGTTTTCCTTTTAGTAAAAATTATCTTTAAGAGGGAAACAAGTATTATCATGAAACAACTGAAGGTTTTAAAGTTCGACCATTCTACTAAGGCGGATAATCTACATTTTATCAGACAAACCACAGAGCAACGTATTTGTTTACAGTACATGGGTGAATATGTGTCCTACAATTAAGAATTAGGAAATGATCCTCACAGCAAACAGATCTTAGTTAAACATATTGTTAATCTATGCTCCAAGGTATCATCTAACTCTCTGGGGAAGCCAGGGTCACTTTGCCAGTTGCATAATCTCAGTCATTCTATCACAAGTTTTTCATCTCTGGCACGTTTCATGAGCCTGAAGTAGAAGCCTGTCTTTCAAAAAGGATGTTAAAAAAAAAAAAAATACATGAAAAGCTTGTGCAAAAATAAACTCTAGCACACCTCAGGCTTCTTAATTTTTACACTATAATGCCTTAAACTTCTCTACCTTGACACGTGGAGAGTGAAGTCTTTGATGAAAAGAGAGAGAAATAAATTACGTGGGGCAGGAAGAGAGCCTTTATTATCATTTTAATAGTTCACGGACACATAAAAGGAAGGCACGTTGACTGTGGTGGGACCTCGAACTAAAAATATTCACTGACTTAGTCATAAAATAAAATGGAATACCGTCTGAGAAATGGAAGCGGTCTTTTGAAAGGATGTGAATGGACGAGTTTTCACACAGGTTTCCGAAATTTAGCAAAGGAAAGTCAAACTAAACCACGCAATGGCACGGCAAATAATTAGTTTGCTTCTCTCATCACGTTTGGTAACTGAGTGAAAATACTGACTCTATCCAGAGGTTCTCAGGGATCATGGGGGATGAAATTTCAGGCATCAGAAATAATCAACGTTTAGGAACTGCTTCATTCATAAGTAACCAGAACCACGAGCACACAGTTTCAAGAGTTATCGTGTAGATTTAACGTGAATGTGATAGACAGGTTAGGTGGCTGGCCCTGGATTGGGGATAGAGATGTCACTGTTATTTAGCCAGTTCACTCCTGGGTTGCTGGGTTTGGGGGGAGGGTGCAGCCTTCATTTTCGGTGTGGAGAGACTGACTTCGCGTTCCCCGATTCTGCTGGGGTTGTGATTTTGAGGACTGAATGGGGCAAGTGGTGTCTGGGACTCTTCTCACGTGGTCCCAGTTCCCTAAAAACATCATTCTACATTCTCTGCCACCAGGATGCTTTTGCCAGAGCTACGGTCCTCCGAGGCTGCATCCCATTCCGATGTGTGAAAAATGAAAATGAAAATAGGAAGGCTTTTTATTATTATTATTTGAATGGCATAGGACCTGCTCGATGTTTGCATTTAAATTAAACAGAATAATTCAGCCCTGGCCTTTAATTTCAGAAGGGTTAATCACCCCAACAAAGGTCAATCAAACTTTAATCTTCAATAAAATTGCTACAGCCCCAATTACCTGCAGGACATTTATTATATTTCCATTTCCATGTGAAAGAATGCCCTGCTTTCATTACGCATCACTAATCTTCCAACTCTTTACATTAGCACATTTTACCGAAAAACATGAATTCCTTTGAAACTCTGGCAAGAGTTCATTTCTACACATCCCAGGAGATTATCCTCTTTTTAACAAAAACGGGACATCAGTGCTGTACCACTTTCTGGGCCCTTGCTAATCCTCATAGACCTCCGATGTCCCAACAGACTTCTTACCGTATCAAATCTCAGTTCCACAAAATAGTATGGAGATTTGGGTTAAAACAGCAATCTATCCTTTTAGGAACATAATCCCCCCTATTTTCTGTGATTGTGACATTCATCTACTTATTTCTATTCACCATATTTACTGCATACAGAAGTTATTGAATTGGAGGAAGCAAATGGTTACCATATTTTAATAACTGTAGAAACCCTGAAATGTATTAAATCATTCACCCGATAATTATAGACTGAGTGCCTGTTATATGACAGATCTTGGCTGGGGTGGGGCAGTGGGAAAAAATCAAAGCAACAAAAAGAAAGTCTCTATGATGAGAAAAACATTCTCTTGTGAAAAACCACGGCCTCATTCAGCTTTTCTCATCAACGTCACTCAGTTTTAGTGACCATTAGAAATGTGTTCGGCTAAATTTTAACTAAAATTTCAATAAACAGTATTTAAAATTATCCGAACCCTTAGAGGCTTTAAAAATTCACAATCCCATAAAACGATTCATTTTTTTTTTTATTCAGGAATATGAAATTTGATGGCCCAATATTAAAATCAATATATTGAGAATGTCTAGCCTCCCACGGTTAGCACTAAAACCACGAGAAAGTTGAAATGGGCTTATTAAAAATATACATGCTGTGCATTAATTTGTTTCCAAAATGTTATTTCGTGACATTTAAAAACCACTGTTAACAGGAAAGACAATGGGAATAAGGCAAGAGACAGGTCTTTGCGTTTTGCCATGACACAGTGGCCTGGAAGACCGTGGATGGAAAGTAAAAGAACCGTAACACATGTCCCCTGATTATATTGCAAATTGATCACCTTGATAGTATCATAATGTGACACAGCACAAATAACCCAAACTTGCCTTCTACATTGTCCCCTTCCTCCCCCTTTGCACTCAGATGAAGTGCACAGGCATATACACAGAGGTGCAGGTCCCCCTCATCAATAGTCACAGCCATTAGTTAGCCACAGAGAAAGGCTAGCCTTTGGGAAACTCCTCTGAGATTGAATATTCAACCAACAAAGCAAATCACAGTGAAAAGAAAACACAGGTGTAGTAGTCAATGGCCAGCTTGGTATTGGAAAACAGCACAGCATTTCAATAAATACTGTTCTTTCTGAGTGCTATTTTAAAAAGCCCCAACTGCTTTGTGTGACTCAAGTCAAGACCTCAGCCCCCCACACCTCGAGCCCTTCTTGAAACGGAACTAGAAACTGTACACGTTCTACAGCTACATTGCCTTTCTTTTCTCTTCTGTCAGAGAACTACCTTAATACCGTAGAATAAAGCACAATGACGGCTTTTATAGCATGGAGCAAAATAAATCCAGTGCTATAAAATAATAAGCATGCAATGGATATTTGCTACCAAATACTTATTCTGGAAGACTGATAAAGATTAGGTGGACACAATAGGAAAAATATTGCCTTATAGTCCTTCTCAGCACCCAAATCTTATTTAGTTATATTTCTGATTTCACAGATTTAGTAAAAAGAAAAAAATCCTAAAGCTTTCAGAGAACATAGATTAAATGCTCAAAAAACAAAACAAAACAAAACAAAAAACACATATACATCATTTTAGGAATCATTCCGGTCACGAAACACAAAGGAATCCACCAACCATCAAACAAAAAAAATCTTAATAAGAAAACCCAGGATGTGGAATTATGAAAGAAACATACCTTTGGCTGAACAACTTCGTAATTCCTCATCTTGCCAGCACAGCTCTGCCGCTCCACCTTCAGCAGAAGTCGGCTCCGTGTCCCTTGTGATCTCTGTGACAATGCCATCATATCCCTGGCAAATTTTTCGATTAAACTTTGCAGACGCAGTGGCAACTTTGTTAATTATGATATTAGCCAGCTGGCGGGTCTGATCAGTTACCCACTGTAAGAAAACCAGACAAAGAGACATCTAATCATCTCAACCAGAGCAGATAAATTTTGTTCCTTTCTCATACTTGTCACAGATTCTGTCCCTTCTGACCCTCTCCTCAGCCATCGACTGTCAAATTTAGATTCCGAGAGCTCCCAGCTTCCCTTCAGCCCTGCCTGAGATCTGAAACTCCTGGTTATCAAGAAGACGTGCGTCACCAGCTGTCTCGGAGCAGGAAAGCAATCAGGTGAATACTACTTATTATCTCACATTGCTTTCCGTGGAGTGACAAGATTGATTTGGAAGCAAGAATACATTCAGACCTCAGACACATAGCTCCTAGGGTTTGGAGTTCAGACAGCAGGTCATGTGCAAAGTTGCAACAGTAAGGACTTGGACCCCAACAAGGGCTCAGCGTATTAGAAAGTGAAGGAGAGTTTCCAAAAAATATCTACCCGAGTTCCTATTTCAGATGGCTTTGTATCTTTTCTTCCACTGCCGTGCTACCTTGGTAATACCTGTGAGCGCTCGGTGAGCCGAGGAGCCAGCATCTCTCCTAGCTAGCTTAAGTCAACCTATAGTATCCATATTCTGACATCATCAAGTTGCCTCCGCCCAGTCCTTTGTCATCAAGAGCAGCGTTCTATCTATAGATCCCAATTCCTAAACTTATCCTTGCATAAACCCCCCCCCAAATATTTATTTAATAATAGGAGAAACTAATTTGGGGATGTCAGTTATTTTACATAATATGGGGTTGGGGGACATCCTAACACAAATTGTCCCTTTGGAAAAATCAGTAGAATGAAATCATATATCAGTATGGATGTATGGATTGATATATACAAACATACATGTAATGAATTTATTGAAATCTCTCTCTATTAAGTAATATGTAGTAACAATGCCACAAAATGATACCAAATATTTTTTTTAAAGTGAAGCAGCCAATGGACCAGTGAAGAGCTTGACCTACATGGTAGGCCATTAAACTGAAGCAGGTTTTTTTTTTTTTGCAGTTTTTGGCTGGGTTTGAATCCACCACCTTCAGCATATGGGGCTGGCACCCTACTCCTTTGAGCCACAGGAGCCACCCCAAAATGAGGCAGTTTTTACTAAAGGACTGTTTTCCCCATGAAAATGTTCAATCATCAACAAAATAAAACTTTGCACTGTAGAATTTGGAAAGGATTACCATATACTATGTTAATAAAGTTATATTCATCAACAAATTAATAGGTCTTCCTGGGACAGAGAAACTCCATGAGAAGTTAAAATGTAACATTGAAGTTGAATATACAGAAGAATTCTGTATTTCTGGCTCCCAAAATGGACCCAGATGCTTATCTCTATCTGTGAAAATTGTAGTTATAGTGCCTGGTATGTATAAATCATAGCATAGACCCTAAATGTTGTTTTTAACATGAGGACATTCCTGAGATGGAAGGCCCAAAGTCCCTGGTTTAGCCTAAAGTGCTGAGAAGATAAACGTATAAATGTGTTTACAGTCAACTTAAAATATATATAACGAAGATCAGATGAGTTAGGGATCTCCAGAACTACAGCAGAAGACACTTTCTGGGGTTCTAAAATCCCACCAAAAAAGGGTTAAGATGGGGGAAAAATGGATTCAGAAAGGCTTACAAGTTTTACATCTATACCTGTACGGATCTCAGTTACTTCTTGAGAAAAAAGATACTCTTTATCCTGCATGTCTTGGGTCGATATTAAGAAATGAGTCAGAGTGCATAAAACCAAAAGAACAAAGAAGCCTTGTGGCACGTCAAGGACAAAGTGTCTTTGATGTGACTTTCAGTGACCCTGTGTTTGGAAGTGAGCTATTTCCATCACATTTACTGGCACGGATTTGGCAACCACCACACGGACGGGTACGTAGTGGTTTCTCCAGAAATACCTGTTGATGAATACACATTGATGTCGCACATAGCCCCCTTCTCAAAGCCCAATGCACCTAATTTCAAAATCAAATAAGGCAAAAATTCACTCTTTAGGCCTTATGTGGATTACCATATGGTAATGACTCATATATTTATTCAGATTGTATCTTTAAAAATATTGACAAGAGTACATTCCTAAATGAGTCCAAACCAGCCATTTCTCTTAAGCTTTTAACATAATGTTCACTATTTGCTCCACCAAAAAAGTCATTCTAACTTAGGAAGTCAGAGAGTTAAAAAGATCTTTAGTCTTTGATGACAAAAAAGACTTTTTCTTAGGAAAGTCCCGGAGAATAAATATGCTATAAATACAAAGTTTTTCACTAAAGTAGTGCCTGTAAGAGAAAATGGAAACAATGTCCCCAAAGATGGAAATGAATGGATACATTTTGGCAATGAATTATTTGTGGTCATTACACGGGGACGAGGAAGATTAAGAAAACCCATCTCTCAATCACTATAATGAATAAAAAAAAGCAGAATACAAAATTGTACATATATCCATATTTGAAGAAAAACCAGAGGAAGGAATGCTCAAATAGCCAATATTTTCTGGGGGACTAAAAGTACTGTCTTCTTTTTCAAAAGCTTGGATTAATGCCCTTCCAATTATTAATCTCAAAAAGAAAAACAAACGACTCTATCTATCAGAAGGGAACCATATAACTACCTGAGAGGGTTTGGAGATTAAACCAAATCATATAAATATGCGTATAAAACTTTGCATATTTCCTGACCTGAAAAACACCCAGTAGGTAACTTATTATTTTTACAATCACCACATAAATAATTCTGACATGTCTGTCTATGCTACATCTTTTCTCTTCCCGATGAAACATGACCCCAAATTCACCGAATTCAACGAGGCATCCGGAAAGAAGGAAAACTCAGCATTTAAACCCAAGAGACCAGGAACAGAAACACAGCCCAGAAGGCCAACCCCATTTATAAAACAGTAACAGCCATAATAATGGCCAACACATACACGAGACGTTACAAATTATAGTATGGGTAAGACCCCCCAAGGCCTTTTATAATTTTAGAAAGTCTGCAGGACTTCTAGAGAGGGCTCCAATTTTAACTTCTTTCTGACTGTTTAGAGCATTCCCATAAAGACACAGTAACAGAACTGCTGGCAACACCCAGATTAAAGTAAGAGGAACCGGACCTGGAGAAATCAGCGACACCTGGAGAAATGTGAACGTTTTTACTTTTCTTGTCACTGTTACTTTCTTTTTTCAGTTCGGGCATTTGCTGATTTCTGCTCCCTGTGGTCACCAAGCCCGACTCCACGGAGTCACCTAAGGCTTTTCTTTCTCTAGGGCATGCAAGTGTTGATGAAATAAATACAATGCACAGGTGTGGAATTTTTTAAAGGTTGAAACAGTCAGTGAGCAAAAGCAATCTAGATTTGGAAACACGGCAGGGGTGGTGGCTCATTTCTGTTAATCCTAGCACTCCAGGAGGCCTAGGCAGGTGGGTTGCGTGAGCTCGGAGTTTGAGACCAGCCTGAGAAAGAGTGAGACCTGTTTGTACTAAAAAAAAATAGAAAAACTAGCTGGGCATAGTAGTGCACGCCTGTTGTCCCAACTACTCTGGAGGCTGAGGCAAGAGGTTAGCTGAAGCACAAGAGTCTGAGGTTGCTGTGAGCTATGATGCCATGGCACTATATCATGGGTGTGAGACTCTGAAGAAAGAAAGAAAGAAAGAGAGAGAGAGAGAGAAATAGATTTGGAAACACCCTCCATGGACAAACCCATTTGGTTCTGCACAGACCATTAAGCCCTCCTCTCCGTTTTTATGCATCTGTAGCAGAGAGGTGACTTTTTAGATTATTATCAGTGTTTGGTGGTAATAATGGTGTGCCACAAACTGTCTCTCATTTTCCCTTGTGACGGATCTAACTGATGACCACTTGAATATGTTTAAGTCTTATGTACATTAATTTTTACTTCTGCCTCCCAGCCTGCTGGATGTAGAATCAAATGCCTGCAATTCCCTTCCGTTGAGCCGTAGTATCAGGAGTCAGACATCCCACTTCCACCCCATCCCCAGGCTCCTTTCTGAGTAGCTCAGAGACTTTGGACAGGTTAGTAAAGATCATTAAGACTGTTAAACAACAACATCACCTTGTAGCTATTTTGAAGCTTGTAAATAATAAATGCTGATGTTTAGCATGCAGTAAGCATCTAATAAACGCTCTGTCTTTGCCCAAATAGCAGCAGAATCACTGAGAAGCAGAAGAGCCAGCAAACAGAAGTAAGAGACCCAGAGTCAAGGTTCTGGAGTGAATTCAAATCCTGGCTTCCTCATTTAAATAATTGACAACAACAGTAATAGTAATAATATCTCCCCCATAGAATTATAATAAATACCTATTTTATAATGTACTTGCCACATGGTTAATAATGGTTTTCAATTATTATTATTACCTTGTCTTCTATGTTAATTGGTTATTACTTTCCCATTGCTTAACTCATCTTATTAAAAATCAATCAGGACTTAAGTGGGAATATGTATTTCCACAAGTACTTAGTAATATAGAGGGAAACCCCTTGGCATCAGCACTATTTCTAACAGCAAAAACACTGACAATAATCTAAAAAGTCACCAAAGGGAACTGGTTTAAATAAGATTTGTTAAGTCCATACTGGAGCACGCCGGGTAGTCATTCAGACAGAGTCCTAATGTAAAAGTATTTCTATGATATGTTTAATAGAAAGAAGAATGGTGCAGAACGATATATACTATGTCTTTTTCTTTTATTTAATAAGGATTTTGTATATCGTTTTTATAAGGATATTTCACAACTCTTTCTGGGTTATTTAGGGGAAGTCACTGAAATAAAAACATATGAGGAATGGCTCACGATGATTGCTTCGGAGAAGGGAAACTTGGGTTGAGGGGGCAGAAGAGGAGAACTACTCATCAGGATCCTTTGCAGTTATATACATAGCTGTCCTTTTAAATGTGCCGTCAAATTTAGTTTGCATCTAGGACTCCTCTCCTGCCCATGTGAGTGGACACAATTCAGCGTGCACGTCTGCCTGGCTGATCAGCGGAAAACACGGCATTGTTTTTCATAACATGCCTTTGCTACCTCTTGTTCTCAACTCTCATTTCAATGCCATTTCAATACCACTTGTTGCATTCTCCAGGCTAACTCCTTTAGATGGCAGAGGAATGTCCAGAGCTAAGAGCTTCTAACACAGGATCAGATCCCATCTGGTATATATTCCTAGTGCCTAATAAATTGTGAACGGACAACTTGAAAGTTTGATATGGACTTAAATGTAGGGCTTCCTTTGTCGTTTCAAAGATGCAAATTAGAGAATTTGTTTTTCATTACCAATATCACCTAAACACATGGTAATTGATAACTTCACAGGCATCTTTCAAGTGACACCTTTTCTCCCTATTTGAAACATACAGTCTTTCCTTTCTACCTTGGCACATTCTGATGCTAACCATCAGAATGCTTTGGATTTACACGGGGGATGGTCATATTAAGCAACCTGTTGCCTCAATTACCTCTTCCGTAAAGCATCATAAAACTCAGGAGAAAGGTTGGTTGATGTACTAGACAAATGGCCAATGCATGAAGGCACCTGATGCCCAGGTGTTTTCACCGGCTGTAGTGTCAGTGTCATCACAGTTTTAAACACCATTCAATGGTGGATCCCAGCTATGAAAAACTTCTGGCTCTTTCCCCTTGCTAATTTTTCTATTCTAGAGAAAATGCCATCCATGAGAGGAACCGAGGTCTACACAAGCAATTCGTAATTCTTACGCTGCACACCAGGACTCCCCAAACTTTAATGATCACGTACATCACCCGGGGATACTGTTAAAAGGCAGATTTTCCTTCAGTAGGTCTGGGATTGAGCCTGACTGTCTACATTTCTGCCAAGCTCTTAAGTGCTACTGCTGCTACTGGTGGTTGTATAAAACTAAGGTTGTGTTCCACCGTGGATATTACAGAGAGTATGAAGAATTAGTACAACGAACATTCAATTGTGTAGTTATGTGAATTGTTTTCCTCTCTGTCTCACATTGACCTGACTGAACAGCCCTTACATATATTTCTCAGTGGTGAGATAAAGTCTAAGTGTACAATAAAAATACAATTGGAATTTCCTCGCTATGTTAACTCCTGGTCAATATAAAAGCCAATTGTATCATTTTTTACTGTGTTTTTAATTGACATATAATAAAGACACATTATAGGGTATAGCATGATGATTTAATACATATATATGTATATATATATTGGGTAATAATCAAATCAGACTACCTGCATACCTACCACGTCATGGCTCTATCATTTCTTTGTGGTAAGAACACTCAAAGTCCTCTCTCCTAGGTATTTTGGAACGTACAGTACAGTGTTATTAACCATGCAATAAAACATGTAATTACTATGCAATAAAACAATAGAACGTATTCTTCCTTTCTAACTGTAACTCTGTCCCCATTAACAAATCTCTCCCTATCCTCCGCCTCATCATCCTTAATAAATAGAAAGGTCACATTTATGAAGCATTTCTGGTAAGTCAAAGGGCAAATATTTTATCCTTGCAACATATTAACAGTGCTGACTATTATTCCCTTTCTTGTCGTAACACAAGTGTATACAGAGTTTACGCTCATTCTCTTCGGCACAACAATAAAATAAAGTATTAACAAAATCCTGTTTCTGCGAACTGTCTGCTGCTTTTGTGCAAGTAAATATTCATATTTGTTTCTTATACCACTAGTTAAATCTAAATGGTTTAATCAGTAAGAACAGGTAACCATGACTAAGCTGACACAGCCTAGCTTGTAACAATCCTGGGATCGTTTGCTAAGCTTCCATTATTATTTCTTACTGCCATGAGCTAATTCTCTAAAGTTTCTTGAGGATGATAGATTAAAAAAAAAAAGAATTTGAATATAGCAAAGTAATACTCCAAATTCTAAAGCCCAGCACCCAGGGAAAGGCTTATGAGAGGCCACAGGGTCTGACTCATTGTTTCGTTTTTCAGGTTACAGCTATGGTAAGAAAATACAGGGTGTGCCAAAAATCGCCACTACAGTCACCACGCGTAGGAAAAATGAGAAATTGTAGTTAAATATACCTCTGTTTATAAAATATTCATTATAAAATTTTACAAAATACAAGGGTACCTCTGTACGTTGACCACTCACGGACTGTAACAAACTGGTCAACACGCAGAGGTGGTCAACATGGGGAGCTGGGCCTGTTGTACTGAAAGGTACATGTGAGGCATGTCCAGTCTGAATTAGGTCAATTTAAGGAGGTGGTCGATGTAGGGAGGTGATCAACTATGGAGGTTCTACTCTTTATTTCCAAGACACATTCTATGGGAGTCACCTCCTTGTAGGCTACATCCACCTGGGAGTTATGTCAGTGACACGACATTATTTTAACAAAATTGGAACTTTTACATCTCCTAAATCACAGGGAAGCAAGACAATTAAGTGAGAGACTCCAGTTTGTGTTGACCCATTTCATGTTGGAAAGGCTAGATCCGACCTTTCGAGAAAGTTCAAGCAGCACAAAACCAGGATAGACGGAGTGTAGGCCTTTTTGTTTCACTTTTCTAGAAGAAACACAGCCCTCGGGTGTGTGAGCTAAGAAACAAAAGCAAACAAGGTCAGGAACCTACAGGACACACCACATCGAAACCCTATGTTTTTTGCTTGGTGGGTGGCTAAATCTTTTGAATTGAAGCATTAATTGGAAAAAAAAAATAAAGCCACATACCAGTTGGTAGGAAGAGAGATATCGGGGAGAAGAGCTATCTTTAGGGGGGTCTCAGAGTAGTTCTTCCTGAAGAAGGACTGGGTAACCTTTCACTATTCCTTTCTGCGCAGTTATTCTCAGATGCCATATGGGAAATACAAAAATAGTAATGACAGTCTCCCCAGTTTGAAGCCGAGCACCACTGTGGGGGCTTCAGAAGATATAGTTGAGTGTTAGAAAGTTAGATGGATAGTTAAAAAATAATAATTATGTGGAGTTATGATTAGGAATCAAATTCTTTATATATTTTATCTCCAAATGTATTTAGGAAAAAAATGTGTATTCTGACAGTTCATCAATGAAATATATGTCATCAATAATTATTCATATTTTTAGGATATATACATAGGTTGGGATAAAAATACATGTTTAGTAGATGAGAAGTTTATGTTGCAATATTTCTCCTCTTGGAAGGAGACCTTTTTGTAACTTTCTCGGGGCCTCTGGCTCTTAGAAACATCAGGCTTTTGTTTAGCTGAAATTATTCTGACAGCTCTGACGTGACATTATCGTCACGAGATCAGGGTAAACTTAAAGATAAATGAAGATCCACGGAAAATTAAAAAGAATTAATACCAGTCTCCAAAATACCAGATTAGAATATCAAAGGCTGTTTGAATAAAAACTTGATATTTCCTGGCACAATTAATCATAACTCTGTATGCTTCAAAGTGGATAAGCAAACAATCCTTTCTGTTCTCTCTGCCCCCACCTTATACAAGAAAGGATATGTTTCAAAAATTATTTCCAAAAAATGATATTTTAGCATCCTGTCTATGGCCATACCACCCTGAATGCACCTGATCTTGTCTAATATTTTAGCATCCTAAGACCTAGGATGTTTCTCTATATGGCTTTGGTTTCTATGCAACACAGTCTTCCCCACTCCTATCAAAAAAGTAATATTACTCAGAAGGACCTTTATATTTCTTTTTCTTTTTCTTTTGAGAGACAGAGTCTCATTTGTCACCCTCAGTAAAGCACTGTGGCACCATAGGTCACAGTAACCTCCAACTCCTGGGCTCAAGTGATTCTCTTGCCTCAGCTCCCCCAAGTAGCTGGGACTACAGGAACCTGAAACAACACCTGGCTATTTTTAGAGACAGGGTCTTGCTCTTGCCAGGCTGGTCTGGAACTTGTGAGCTCAGGGCAATCCACCCGTGTTGGCCTCCCAGAGTGCTAGGATTACAGGTGTGAGCCACTGTGAGTCCTGAGCCTCAGGACCTTTATATTTCTATGGTGGATTTTTCTAAGTAGGTTGCATGCTTTTGGGGCTAATATGGTCTAGTAAGAAGGTATTATGCAATTTACTAAATTTACCAAATTGCAAAAATTGGCATGTCTCATTTTTTGTGCAAATATGATCCTACAAAACACACTGCTACACAAACACACACATGCACAGGTGCATAGTCCAATACTCAGAAATCCGGTGGATCCTTACAAAGCAACACAACTGAAAAGTTTGGAGATTTTTCAAGAAAATTTGGCAGGCCCCAAAGGTGGGGGTGGGGACAAAAAGCTTAAAATGAAATGTAGGGCTTGTGCCTGAGTTTTACAGTGGCCATTTTTATTTTGTTTATTTGTTTGGATAATTATTAATTTATTTTAGGAGCACCAGCCAGAATTGGAATACGGAAGACTAAGCATTAGGAAGAAAGACGACACAGATGTAACACACAGTTAAGATCAAAGAGCCCCATCAATTCATTCGGAGAGTCAAAAATCCAGCTGAGCCTCAGAGCCCTGTCTGCATAATAAGAAAGGTTGACTAAAACATAAGGATTAAACAGATGAGCTGTCTCCTGCGGAGGCATGGGAGGAAAGCCCCACTGAGACACTTGTAAAGACACTTTGGAAGCTCCGCACCTGCTCCGCCACAGCCAAACCTACAGGGTACCACCATGGCCAAAGACTTTCCCCTAATGCACTAAATAGTTAGCTTTAAGAGAAGGAAACATATGTCTGAGAAGACACCTTTTCATTTGTGGAGACATTTTCAGTCCCAGCAAAATGACAAATTAATGAATTGCCTCCATTTTTTTCCAAGGTGACTTACCCACTAACTACTTGGCTTTTGAAATAAGAGAAAAAACAGATATTGGAAAACTTCCTATACCATGAAATAGTATCTAGCTGTGGCTGACTCATAAGCCGTTGTTTTTGCCAAATAAATAATGCTTTTCCTGAGAAATCTTGAATAAAATTCGTAAATAGATGCTAGTTCCATTTTTCAGTTTCAGAAAATTATCATTTTTTAGTAGCATTGAGTATATTCCTATTTCTATGAACACATGGCCAGGTTCTACCTGAAGCTATACTAAATTATTCAACCCAGTTCTATACAGTAAAAAGACTGCAGGGTAATCAAGTACATGCAAAATTGTGTCCCTGTGACAAATGCTACATTTATTCTAATGACCTCAACACAGAGTTATATTGTAGTACTGATAAGTAGTGATTCTGAACATCAAAACAATTTTCTTTGAAGAAAGCTAAACTACTTGTTCCCCCCCCGCTAGGGCTGTTGTAAAATAGCATGAACTCCTTTTTAAAATCTAAACAGGCTAGACCTTTAGCCACGTAGAACTACCAAAGGAAAAAAAAAAAGTACGATGTTATACATTGGAATTCCAATGAAATTTTAAAACCTTTGACTTTGGTATGAATTAACTTAGTCACTGTATGGAGGGTGATGGACATATGCATTAATAAATAGACTCACGTAAGTGATAACCATTAGCTTTTGTTTTAGTCATCAAAACAAGCAGTACTCAATTTGAAATGATAGCAACAAAATCTGCCCGAAGTAGAATAAGCCATTAAATGTCAAGGACCGACTTTTGTGGGGGCAGAAGGGCAGACGTTGACCTGCTCCTTTGTAGTCTAATTACATTACCACTCACTCAACCAACAGTGTTGATTATGTGGAAGACCCTGTGAGGGACGCAGGGAAGAATTAGATGCGTGCAGCATCAGGGTGAATACTAAATTCTTAAGTGTCAAATGTATGATCAGGATGTATGCTGTGAAAGGGGGTCGTTGTAGGATGAAGAAATGGAAGTCTTCTTTGAAAAGGTAGAATGTGACTTAGGACTTGATAAGGTAGAGACAGAGGCAAAGAGGAAGAAATTGGCTTTGGAGGGGAAAGAAGATACACAGAATGGCTTAGAGTGTGTGTGATTCCATTTGGCTACAGAATATACCAGAAATGCATGTGTTAAAAAGTAACAAAGGAGTCTTCACTACTATAAAAACAAGGTACACTTTCTCCCCAGTCTTTCTCAAGATAATGTCTTGAGAATCACCTGAACTTCTCATGAAAAACTCAAGATTAGACCCATTCCAGACCTTGAGAATCAGAATTTTCGGGGATGAGACCTAACAAAACTAGATTTGGGGACAAGCTCACAAGTTATAATGTTATTTTTAATCTCTACGAGGCAGCACGGAAACTCAAAAGCATTTTGGGAGAAGTGGACAAAAGGATATATTCCAAAAACTTGGGGAAGAGGAGGTTGAGAGATGGCAGGAAGAGTCCTGGGCAGGAAAGTCCGAATCCTTTCTTTAAACTCAGATCTGTGGTAATAATATTCATCTTTGCTCCGAAGAAAACATCGATATTTTCAATGCTCTCCCAAGAAGAAAACCTTAATCCAAAAATCTCATCAGATTTTTTTTCTAGACATCAGTGTTCCAGTTTATTTTTAAAAAATGACTCCGAAGTTCAACTGGTTTCAGCCAAACATTTCTATTATTACTGAAACAAACAAACAAAAAACCTTAACAGTGCACTACACTGCTTCTGATAACATTACTTGAAACAACTGTTTTCAGAAAGTCTTTACTCGGTTCTGACCATTCAGATAAATAAAAGCAAGTCTGGGTAATCATTAAAGAAGTTAACAAATCATTCACAAATATTGTCACATTAGTAAAAATTAAGAAAATAAGTAATATTCAGTTGCAGTGAAGGTACAAGGGAGAGCACAATTGAAACCTGTTTATGGGAGTTTAAATTGAAACAAGGGACAACTGGTAATGCCTAACAAAATTTGTAATGCACATAGTCTTCAACAACGAAAAAAGTGCTGGTAGTCTAGCAAAAAAGTAACCACAAAAGCACAATGATAGGTAGATACGTAGATACATAGCAAGCACACACATGCACACATACAGATGTTTATACAATCATTAATTACAGAAAAAAGTGGCAGAAAATTTATAAGAACATCAATAAGAAATAGCTACATCTACGTGCATACATACTATAAAAAACTATGCAGTTTTAATCTTAAATTCTGAAAAATCTATTATTGTGGAATAACAGTCAAGATAACTGATTTGAAAAGCAAAGTATAGAAAAATGTATAGAATAGTCCAATTTTTAATGAACAAAGTGCTATGTGTTCATATAGGTATCTACAGATGTGTCTTTTTGTTTAGAGGGAAAACTCAGCAGAGGTCTGGAGAATGGGAAAAGAAAGGAAGGTGGGACTTTCCCTCGTTCTTCTGTAACTTAAAAAACTTAAAATTTGCACTTTTTATTGTTGTTTCATTCTAAAACAACATACATAGAATTTGAAAAATCTACTAAATGCTTGCTAAGATTCTTTTTTTTTTTTTTTTTTTGAGATTGAGATAGAGTGTTACTTTGTCACCCTTGGTAGAGTGCCCTGGTGTCATAGCTCACCACATCCAGCTATTTTATTTTATTTTTATTTTTTAGAAATGGGGTCTCACTCTTGCTCAGGCTGGTCTCGAACCCCTGAGCTCATGCAATCCACCCGCCTCGGCCTCTTCTAGGATTACAGGCGTGAGCCGCCACACCAGGCACTTGCCAAGGATTTTAAATAACTTCTGAAAGTCCTGTCACTTGAAGGTGATATGGTGGGGGAGCTGGTTTCCTTTCCTTCTGCTTAATTAATTCTCAAATTAAGTGTAATTGCCGTCTTCTAAAATCATTCAGAAAAGTGAAGAATGTACCTATTGACGTCTACATTACAAAAAGCTTTCTATTTTAATTACCTGTCAATCTTTCTATATGTGAAGATTTTATATTTACATTTTTAAAAAGTAGACTCTGAAACAAACACATACACGATACTAAAATTTATAGGTTAAAGTACGTAATTATGCTACCTGATCATTGATTAGACACCACATCGCTCATTCTTTGATCTAAGACTACTAGGCATTTGGGTCCCATAGAATATCATAGTTTATACTATCTAGGAAGTAACCTAATAGGAATTTATTTTCAAAATGATGCCTGATAGACACTAAATTACAACTTTATTCTATGTAAAGATGAGTTTTTTCCTATATACTACGTAGCAATTTCTAAAAGAATTAAGACAAAACTAACTTATGAGTTTTTTTAAAGCCAGAAATTTCCTGCAACTTTGAAGCATTAGAGAAAGAACACAACTTCATAATGAAATTCTTTATAGTTAGGTGGACCTATGTATTTCCTAGGTTTCATTTTCAATTACTTTTTAGCAATTTGTTGTCATCTGGGTTTAGCTTTGTTCCAATTATAAAAAAAATATATAAGGGGAAAAGTAAATTACAAAGTAATTAAGATGTAAATTAAATCCAATTTTCAAATGTTTAATAGGACCACAGATACACCAAGTATCCCTTGCTGGCTTATGTGTTACAGGGATGGGAACAGTTTTTCTAAGCCTGTTCAGACAGGAAATAATGAGAAAACTAGTTATCCCAGCGTTTCATAAAATTGGATATTGATTAGCAAACCCTACACATGCTGTTTTAAGTTACTTTTTTCCCTGAGTATTACAATTTATTTATTTATTTTTTATTAAATCATAACACCTAGATCATGTATACCTTAATGCATTTATGGGGTACAATGTGTTGATTTCACATAGAATTAGGAACGCTTACATCACACTGGTTCGTATGTACCTCATCTCGCTTACTTAGCTATTGTGCTAAGGCATTTTACTTTTAAAGCCCTGTTTTGTAAATTGTGAGATCCCTTGAGCAAACATTTGATGACTGAGTAAAACTGTCCCTTTCGTAAACGTAAAATCAGAAAGTTCAAGAAAATGAAAACATAACAGATCTGCTTAAGATACATGATAAAAAGAAACAGTTCACTATTGTTGGAATATTTTCTGCAGCATAAATCTGTAAAACTAGAGATTTATCTGTCCATTGTACAAATGACCTATCGCTTTCAGAAACGCTTTGAATTTCTAAAAGTCTTTGAATGTATAGTCACAGGTTGAAACAGAGAACATCAGGAAAGAAGGAAGGAAGGAAGGGAGGGAGGGAGGGAAACAAAGGAAAGAAAATTACCAACAAAGAGTTTATACAAGGGACAAACTACAGATCTGTAATATAATTAGAAAATATTTCAAAAGTAGTAGTGTGTTACCATGCCCACGACACTCATATAATAGAAGAATGGAGCATAGAAATACTCATAATAATTTTTCCGGTGTTTTCCAAATCCTTGGGCATGGTCATTTTCCCTCATAGCCAATTCCAACCATGTATTTCGCATTATGCTTAAATATTTAGCTTCATCAGTGCTTATTTTTTTCTTCCCATCCCACTCCTGGGACTTACTACCCTCTAGCCACGTAAGCATTATAAAGATCAGAGAGACAATATGTAAAGTTCTACAGCACAGGTTAGTAATTCAACGAACACTGGTTGCTGGGAGGATGATTCTTTCTTTCTCCATCAGGAAAAATTGGTAATTCACTTAAAAATTACTCTAAAGCCCCTACTATGTGTGTGACACTATGTTTGCCACAATAGTGTTGGGTGTAGAAGATGAATAAATAGGTAAGGTCCTATTTAAACAGACAGGACTGTTTAAAGGTCTGTTTAAACAGACATGAACTATTTTCCTTACTTTAAAGTTTTTTCAGAGAAAGAAAATTCTATAATCTCCCCTAGCAATGTTTGCAGGTCTGCCCTGGCCTATTTCCGCATCTTAATACTTCATTTTGCACGTTATTTCTGTTCATTCTCAAGAAACATGTGTTTTGACTAGGGTGGTTATGCAGATGTCCTTGTTTTTATTTTTTATAATAACTTTTAGCTTAGAAGGGCAGAGGGTGCTGGGCAGCAAGGCAGAATAATAAAAACACATTAACATTTGGTCTAGTTTAGGCCTAACTATAAAAAGCTTAGAGTGAAAAGCAAACCAGTTACATTTTAAATTTAGACTGCATAAATCACGTCAAAAACAAAGACTGCTCTCCAAAGACTTCTTAATATTTCAAATTTAGCTTCCATCAATCATGATTTACTTTGTCTAACATAATTGAAAAATGTCTTTCAATATAATTACGATCACACAGAAAGCTCAGGTGTAATGGGGATCAATATTTTACCTTTCGCTGTGAAAACAATGCCTATTAACTTTTTAAAAGGTTTCACAAAACTAACTCTCCCAAAGTATTAAAATTGGTCTTAATTTTTCATGGTGTTTGTGCAACTGCAGAACTTCCCATTTGTTCTCGAAATGCTTCTACTTCATCAGCAACAGATGAATTCATTAACTTCATTATTAATTCAAATGATTTTTTCATTTTTGTAAGCCCCACGTTTGTCTCACTAAGATCAGCTCTCTCTGTGTGTGCCGCGAAATGTAATCAATCTCTATTATAGTCATGGAAATGGTATTTGTCATTTTGCTGAGAAAAAAAAAATCAATAAATGTTCCAAGGCTGAACAGGCATTTAATGCAATGAATTGAAGACTGTTAGATAAATTTAACTTGCCAAGAGTTTAGGATAAACTAATCGAAATCCAGAAAATGTACAGAATCTCATGTGATAAAATATACAGATATGGCATAGAAATTAATGTTCGGGCATTGGAATAACCTGTCATTTTAATACTGGTTCCAAAAAATGGATTTAAGCAGACAAATCTCTAAAGGGTCATCATATTAAAAAACAAAAGTGAAATCCATACACCTGGAAAACATTCTTGAACATGGCTGATAAGAAAAGCTTAAGTCTCTTTTCTTATACAATTTTCCAGGTAGAGAGATAATTTTTAGAGTTACAAACATGTAAGAAACCTATAGAGATATTGTCGACTAGAAATGTGTCGACAGAGCTTTACTGGGTGGTAAATTACTGCAGAAGGTAACTACAGAGCGAGAATGGTGGTAGAGAGCTATAGAATCCAAAGCCCACCTTGCCAGCCTCCCATTTAGACGTCACCCCTGACCTGTTCTTGCAGCTTCTGCCGAGTTACCTTCAACAAAGAAGCTGCCTCTTGTCTCTTGACAATCTGTTTGCTGAATAACCATTCTAAATGGAAAATTCTGTCTTGAGCTAAAATCTACCTTCAGTGGAGTAACGTAAACTCTGTTGCCTTTCACTTGACTCAGCCCCTCACTGCTTAAGGTCAGCTATTATTTCCCCGGACTCTTTTCTTTTCTGGACGTAACCTTTCTAGTTCCTGCATCCGTTTCTCCTAGCACACCCACTGTTTATGGTAGGACATGGTTTTCACAAAATTCATGGCATTGTTTTCCCGAGACTCTCCAATTTGTCAATCCGTTTTTGATTTGCATCACCAAAAACGAAGACTAGTATGTTCAACAAATATAAAATCTATTAGAGCTCTGATTTACTGTAGTTGGAAACTGCACCTATATGGGTCATGTAAAAGTTAATTCTCATTTTCTCACTCATCACAGTATCATCACATTTATTTAGGGTTAAGTCTATGAATAACCAGAAAAGAAACTCTATGAAGTTAGAAATTCTGTTCTGTTTTGTTTACTCTTCATCTGTGGCATAGAGCACACAGTAGGTACCCAATAAATATTTGGTGAGTGAAAATAGAAATCAATCAATCAATAAGAAATCAATCAATCAATAATCAATCACCTGCTTAGAAGTCAGGTCCTTTATATTCTCTGCTAATAAAATTGACTTTCTTTAGGCTTGGCGCCTGTGGCTCAACTGGCTAGGGCGCCAGCCACGTACACCTGAGGTGGCAGGTTTGAATCCCCAGCCCGGACCTGCCAAACAACAATGACGGCTGCAACCAAAAAATAGCCGGGCGTTGT